>NC_056749.1:303913822-303968822 GCF_019279795.1 Protopterus annectens
CTCTAGAGCATATTTCCACCTCTAGGCGGTCTCCTCCACCTGTTCCCTAGTCTCACTACAGATCACAATGTCATCTGCAAACATCATAGTCCACGGGGACTTGTCAACCTGCCCATCACTATAGCAAATAAGAAAGGGCTCAGAGCTGATCCTTGATGTAATCCCACCTCCACCTTAAACACATGCATCACTCCCACCGCAGACTTCACCACTGTCACACTACCCTCGTACATATCCTGTACCACTCTTACATACTTCTCTGACACTCCTGACGTCCTCATACGATACCACAACTCCTCTCTAGGCACCCTGTCATATGCTTTCTCTAAATCCACAAAGACACAATGCAAGTCCTTCTGACCTTCTCTGTACTTCTCCATCAACACTCTCAGAGCAAACATTGCATCTGTAGTGCTCTTTCCTGTCCTGAAACCATACTGCTGATCACTAATCATCACCCCCCTTCTTAACCTAGCTTCCACTACTCTTTCCCTTAACTTCATTCTGTGACTGATCAATTTAATCCCTTTGTAGTTACTACAGCTCTGCACATCACCCTTATTCTTAAAAAAATCAGTACCAAAACACATTTTCTCCATTCCTCAGGCATCCTCTCACTTTCCAAGATTTCATGAAACAATCTAGTTAAAAACTCCTCTGCCATTTCACCTAAACACCTCCATGCTTCCACAGGTATGTCATCTGGACCAACAGCCTTTCCATTCTTCATCCTCTTCATAGCTATCCTTACTTCCTCCTTGCTAATCCACTGCACTTCATGATTCACTATCTGCACATCATCCAACCTTCTCTCCCTCTCATTCTCTTCATTCATCAGCCCCTCAAAGTACGCTTTCCATCTGCTCAACACACTCTGCTCGCTTGTGAGTATGTTTCCCTCATTATCCTTTATCACCTTTACCTGCTGCACATCTTTACTAGCACGGTCCCTCTGTCTAGCCAATCAGTATAGGTCCGTTTCTCCCTCCTTAGTGTCCAACCTTTCATACAACTCTTCATATGCCTTATCCTTAGCCTTCGCCACCTTCCTGTTTGCCATGCACCTCATCTCCTTATACTCCTGTCTACTTTCTTCATCTCTCTGACAGTCCCACTTCTTTTTCGCCAACCTCTTTCTCTGTATACTCTCCTGTACTTCTTCATTCCACCATCAGGTCTCCTTGTCCACCTTCCTCTTTCCAGATGTCACACCAAGCACCTTTCTAGCCATCTCCCTTACTAGCGCTGCTGTAGTTACCCAGCTATTCGGTAACTCTTCACTGCCACCCAGTGCCTGTCTTAACTCTTCCCTGAACTCCACCTCACAATTACCCTTTTTCAATTTCCACCATTTGATCCTTGGTGCTGCCCTCACACTCATCCTCCTCTTCTTGATCACCAATGTTGTCCTACAAACCACCATCCTATGCTGCCTAACTACACTTTCCCCTGCCACCACTTTACAGTCTCCAAGCTCCTTCAGACTGGCCCTTCTACATAAGATATAATCCACCTGTGTGCATCTTCCTCCACTCTTGTATGTCACCCTATGCTCCGCCCTCTTGTTAAAATATGTATTCATCACAGCCATGTCCATCCTTTTAGCAAAATCCACTACCATCTGACCTTCTGCATTCCTTTGCTTAACACCATACCTACCCATCACTTCCTCATCCCCTCTGTTCCCTTCACTAACATGCCCATTGAAATCTGCTCCAATCGCCAGTCTCTCACTCTTGGGTACAGTCATCACCACTTCATCCAACTCACTCCAACATTTTTCTTTCTCATCCATCGCACACCCAACTTGTGGAGCATATGCACTAACAACATTCATCATTACACCATACATTTCCAGCTTCATAAACATCACTCTATCTGACACTCTTTTCACCTCCAAAACACTCTTAGCATACTGTTCCTTCAGGATAATGCCTACACCATTTCTCCTCCCATCCACACCATGATAAAACAATTTGAAACCACCTCCGATACACCTAGCCTTGCTCCCCTTCCATCTGGTCTCTTGCACACACAATATACCAACCTTCCTTCGGTCCATCATATCAGCTAGATCTCTCCCTGTAACAGTCATACTGCCAACATTCAAAGTTCTGACCCTCACTATCACAGTCCTAGCCTTTACCTGCCTTTGGGCATGCCTTCCCCCTTTTCTCTTCCTTTGGCCAACAGTAGCCCAATTTCCGCCAGCACCCTGTTGGCCAGCAGTACTGGTGCCGGCCTTTGTTAACCTGGGCCTCGACCGATCCGGCATGTATATCTGTACTGTTGTCTTCATGTATGACTTGGCAAAATTTTATGCCGGTTGCCCTTCCTGACGCAACCCTCCCCATTTATCCTGGCTTGGGACCGGCACAAAGAAATGCACTGGCTTGTGCATCTTACTAATTGGAGCTAAAAATAAAGAGGTGCTCTTTGAGTTTTACTTCAGAGCTCCTAGGCATGAAGTAACCTATGTAACACACATCCCCCTGTTAAAATGTCAGCCGAAAAAAAAGATCAAAACACAGAAGAGTGAATCTCAAAAATTGCTTTTCTCCTCTAAAGGAGGCCAAGTCTCCCACAGTCCTAAACTTATAGATACCAACTCTGAGAACTTCATACCTGGGAGAAAAGGGAATAGTTTGAGAAATGGCATCTCAGACTTGGTATATGTAAGTCAGATCTTTCAAATATTCAGTCTCCACATTTTGGGACTCACTTGAGTCAGTGGATCCTGACATTTCAAATAGTTACTGTAATGCACATTACCTAAAATTTGATGCATATGCTATATAAATAATTTTTTAAAACAAAGCAGACATTTAACCGGTCGTGTTAGTCTAAAGCCTGTACTTCCTTGAATTGCAGCACCGAAGCAGCCAAAACATTCTTCTTCATTCCATGCTCTAAGCATTCACCAATATGCCATGCACTAGCACTTGTATTCTTAAAGCCACATGCAATAAATATCACAAAACTTGACTTTGTGTCTTGTCATTGTTGACAAAATTGTACCTCCTCTGAGTCCCTAGGAAATTGTCTCTTTTCAGTCCACTTGAAGTATGCTTATAAGGACCTGTGTGACCGTTATTGCCCTTCATGAATCCCCACTATCTTCTGGTATCCTGTAGTCATTCTGGTTTCTCTTATCATGTGGCTAAACTATGGAATAACCTGCCACTAGTGACAGGCAATTATCTTCCACATTAGCTTTAAACACCTTACTAAGGTTCACTTCAGATCAACTAATCCTGCAGTTGTTGGGTCACTTGTACTCCCTGTTCCCATTCCTTCCTCTTATCCCCCATCCTTCCACCTTGTCCTTTACTTTTTTATTCCACCCTCCCCTCTCCTTATCTAGTACCTTCTCCCCTTTGTCTCCCCTTGTTATTAATCTTCCGCTGTGTTCTACTTTTCAGCGTTCCTCCTTCTATATTCATTTTTTTGCCCCCTGCGTTATTCTGTGGCCTTTCTACCCAGTGCCCCCCATCCACATCAGGTCAGCCAGCTTCAACAATCCCCAGACCTTTCTTCTTCACCTGAGGTCTCTCATGGAGTGTAAGAGTGTCCTGGGGTCTTGGCCATCTTTCTTCTATTGTTTTTTTTTCTGTATGCTGTACCGGCCATTCCCTTCTCCCAGTGCAGTATTTTGATGACATTCAAGGGGTGGGTGTGCAATGGGGGATGTGGGGTGTATTGTCCTACCTCCACAGCAGAACAACCTTGCTCACCACCCAAAGTGCAAACTACGCCCCCTCAACATAATTTCCTCTGCCTCCACCAGGGATTGCCGCAAGGAATACTCACTTAACAACCCCCCCAGTATGGACAATCCCATCCCTCCCTTGCACTCTTGTCAGTCACCCGATATGCTAATTTTGTATCCTGCATTCTTCCCTGTTTACATTGATTGTACCAACATCTCTAGATATACCTGCTAAATGCTTAAAACACAGATACCATATCCCTTTAGGGGTTTTATTTTGTTTTAGTTTTTAGACTGCAAAGAATTTAATATAGCTGCCCATCTGAGGTGTTCTAGCTGATCCAGCATGGAATGTCTCCTGCAATGTTCCAAGGCTGTTGTTAATACTACCTCATTATGAATTACATTAAATAAATAATTCGATTATATGTTTGTATTAGCTCCAAGAAACAGGATATAATAAACAGAAGCTGTTACAATTATATGTGCTGAGTCTATGCCAGAGAGCAAGTCATAACATAAAGGAGAAGCTCATACCATTTCTTATTACCACTCTAGCTTGGTTCCTTAGCACCTGTCTCGCTGCACAAGGTCTGTGTAGCCTATAATTAATGTAAAGATACTATAAGGCTCAAAAATGATTTAATGATGTAATGGCGCAAGTCTTGCTGTCAGATGTACAGTGTCCAGTAGTCAGGCATAAAGTAAATAATGTACAGTGGAGGTATGTCTTTGCACTTTGTTTTTGGCAGACAGTCAAAAGTTCCATGGTGCAAAATACTCTTTATATAAAACTCTATATTAGGTTAACAGTTGCTGATAAAAACAGCAATATTTTCTCAACAAAGATGAAAAAAAAGTAAGCTGAAACTTACCAGACCCCTGTCTCATTGCTACCTACATAAATATATTTAAGTTGAGGTCCAGATTCTGGGGGCCTTACCTTAAATATATTCATGCAGCCCAGAGCAACTGTAGCTGCACCTTTATGTAAAGAGAATGCAGCATAATTACAAGTTCAATATTACTGGTGCTGAGCGGTCATGTTGTCTTATCCCGTAAAAGCAAAGTTATTCAAAGAGATGGATAGTAATTGCACAAGTAATAAAAATCTATAGCACAAAAATGCTCTACAGGTTCCTTCTGTAAAATGGTAATTCCAGCCTCTGGTCCTAGCTCCCTCCCTCCTGTGTTTCCACATGCAAATTAATGTATTCTGCTTTTAAAAGTTTTCATGCTGCATATTCACTAACTATTTTATTGTGCAACTTGCACTTCAGTAATGTTAACCAATTATAGTGTATTAACTTTTGCCCAGACGATATTTATGCCTACATAATTCTAGCAGATAGCTGATGAGTGTCATGACTCATGAAACTTTGTATTATTTTATTATTAAAAATGATAATGGATTGCAAGACAATTTTTACTAATACAGGAGCATATCTGACTGTCACTTAAATCCCTCTGCAAAACCTTTGCTTCTACGTTGCTGTAAAATTTCTCTCATAAAAACAAAAAAACCCCCAGAATAAATAAGGATCATTTTATGTTATTCATTTGCATCCCACTACAAGAATGTGTTTAGCTGTAAAAAATATTCTGGTCCCCATCTTGGTTACCTTGCATTAGCAGACCAGGAATTAGGTACACAAACGGGACTATCACATTCCTGTTGTTCATACCTCCTTCCTTTTCAGTGATCATTTTATCTGTCCTTCTACAGACAAGTGTCTATGAGGTGTGTATTATTGTGAAGCAGCACTGGAATTTGTAATTATAGGTAAACAGGTTCTTACAAACCTTATGACTAAGGAGATCATTGAGAAGCTTAGCCACATTTCCCAATGCTGGTGGGAGACAGTATACTCCCTCCATTAAACAGACTATCTCTACATTTCCTTAGTGAAAATTTGTAAACACTGTCCAGTCATTCAGACTGATCTGCTTGGTATATAAGAGCAGCTTATTTTATTTATTTATTTTACATTTGTTGACCGGGATAGTCTGACTAGATATATGTCCATTTTCAGCGGCGGCCCGGGGAGAAAGGCACAACATACCAAAAAAGAGACAGTACATACATCATTGAGTGATAAACTCAGGCAGACATGTTTAGAAAAATATAGACAAAGAATACAGGTAGGTATCAATATACACAATTTGCAGACTTACATCTGACTGGCAAAGACGTATCAGAAAATGTGAACATAGAATACAATCAGATCTCATAATTCACAATGCTTAGACATTCAAATGCTATGAGGCATAGATACTTGGCTAAACAGCAGGTTGGGTAGCAAGACATGCATTACTGAAGTTGTTAGTCAGGTTTAGAACAAGAGCACAGCAACTGAGATGTGAGGTATTTTTTGAGTTCTCTTTTAAATAGGGGCAGTGAGGTTTCCTTGGTAACAGTAGTAGGGAGTAGATTCCAGATTTTACCAGTTGAGTTGGCAGATATAGCATCGCCTGCAGAGTTGTTGGATTTTTGGGTCAGTATCATTAGTTTATCAGCTGAGAATAATGGTCTGGGGGCACTATGAGGGGTGAGAACATTTTTGAGAGCAGGGGTGTTATCAGATTGATGGAGTATTTTATGTGCTACTATAAGCTGGTTGAACTGTAGAAGGGTAGGATACTCTAGCCATCCCAGTGCTTTGAGGTTTTGGCAATGGTGGGTCCTAAAAGCCATGCCAGTAGTGAAACCATGATTGTAACATCCTGATAATTTGTTGAGATTGGTTTTGGATAGGTTGGTGAGTACAGGGGAGGCATACATAAGGGTGGAGAAGAGGTGTGATCTTGTAATAGCTACCCTAGCTCTGGGGTGGTGAGGAAAGGTTTGGCTCTGCACAGAAAGCCAAGTTTTTTGTTGACGGACTTGATAGTGTGATTGACATGTTTATCAAATTTAAGGTTGTTGTCTATTATTATGCCTAGAAGCTTTGTATGGTCATTAGGTGAGATAATGGTGTCATTGCAAGATTTGATGTTGAAGGAAGGAGGAGAAATTCTACGGTTAGGGGAGAAAAGTAGTGTCTTGGTTTTGTTAGGATTTAGAAGCAGGTGGCGATTAGCTAGCCATGTTTCTACCATGCTGAAAGTGGTCTGGGTGAGGGTTAGAAGTTGTGTAGGAGAGGAGGCAGAGCATATTAGCGTTGAGTCATCTGCATATTGGATGCAGGTAGCTCCTGGGTTGGTGGTGTGCAGATCATTGATAAAGTTAGAGAAAAGAAGAGGACCTAGTATGGACCCTTATGGGACACCTAGGGTTAGAGGAAGTTGGGATGACAGCTTGCTCTGCTGTAAGACAGCCTGCTGTCTACCGTTTAGGTAGGAGTGAAACCATTGTATTGTGTGTTGGTCTAAACCGATGTTTTATAGGGTATTGAGCAGTAGCTGATGGTTGACCCTATCGAAAGCTTTTGAGAGATCTAGGAAGAGTGCTGAAGATAGTTTGTTGGTATTGTGATGAAGATTGATGACATTAGAGAAAGATAGAAGAGCTGTGCTGGTACTGTGGAATGGCCTAAAGCTGCGCTGAGAGTTGGCGAGCTTTCCATTTTGAATAAGAAAGTGCATGATTTGTTTGTGTATGCATCTTTCCATGATTTTAGCTAGTGGTGAAAGAATGGCTATAGGTCTAAAGTTAGATAATTCTGTGGAACTTCCTCCTTTATGGAGAGGTATAATGTGAAATTTTCCATATTGCTGGGATGGATCCTTCTGAGATAGATCTGTTGATCAGAATAGAAATGGAAAGTGCTATGCCATCAGCTGCTTTTTGAAGATATTCAGCTGGGAGGTGGTCGGCAGCTAGTGTAGTAGGTTTTAGCTTTTTGAGTAAGGTCCGGATCAGGTTGGTAGGTATGGTTTGAAAGGTAAAGGTGGGTTGGGTGCTGGGTGGATCAGGGCTAGATGTTCTAGAGCTGGTGTTTGTGTCCGATGGAGTGAGATGAGTAGCTAGAGACTGGATAGTTTCAGTAAAGAAGGAGTTGAAGCTGTTTGCAGTTTCTACAGGGGATTTATCAAGGGCAGCTGATGGGGTAGGAGTGGTGGAATGGCCTGGGTGTAGAAGCTTGTTAATACCAGCCCAGAACTTTTGAGGTTTTAGCTGATATTTTTGTTGTAGGAGGGTGTAGTGATTTTTTTGTCTAGAATGACAAATTTTTTGGTCTGGTTCCTTAGCTGCCGGTATCTTACTTGGTCCACAGGGGCTTTGGTAACATGCCACCTGGCCCAGGCATTGTTTCTTAGTTTAATTTTGGTTTTTATTTCTTTAGATAGCCACGGTGCAACTGTGGCTTTTACACGGATGGTACAGGTAGGAGCATGTTGGTTAAGGATAGCCAGAAATCTGGTACTGAAGTACTCAACAGCTTCTTGTATTGGGAGTCGTTTCAAGACATTCCAATTACATGCTTTGAGTTCATTTTGGAAGTTGTCAAGGTTAAAGTTCCTGATCTTTCTTATAGTTTTGTAGGTGGGCTGGTTGGGAATGTTGGCTTTGAGCCTAATAATATAAGTAAGGCAGTGATCACTTAAATCATCGGGTAATATACCTGACTTGTACTTTTTGGGGTGGCTGTTAATAAGTATCCAATCAAGGATACTATCTTTGACTCTATTTTTGCTAAATCTGGTGGGGGTGGCAATGATCTGAGTAAACTCGTGGAGGTTTAAATGGGTGGAGGGAGTTTCAAAGAAACAGGTGTTCCAATCACTGTTAAAGTTCCCCAAGACAATGGTTTCCTGGGATTGACAAGTAACAAAAACTGAGGGTAATGCTACTCAATGCCAGAAGTCTAAACCTCAAAATGCATGCACTCGAGACACTCCTCAGTATGGAGAAAATCGATATATGTGCTGTAAGAGAAACCTGGTTTAAGGCTCCAGAGAGCACCTCAGCACTAGGCGTATCCATATTCATCAAGGATACCCACACCTCCAGGTTAGTGGCACAGCATGATGCTTCAGAGATCATCCACGTGCAGCTAACAACGGGAAAAACTGCAATTCAAATTGTAGCTTGCTACAGATCATCCACCATGTCCCAGGACCCCCATTCCGCATTTCTGGAAACATCGGGAAACATAAAGGTCCTACCAAACACCATAATATTAGGTGATTTCAATTACCCAAACATTAACTGGGAGAACTACTCAAGTACTAACTCACTTGCCCAACTTTTCCTAGAATTTATAAACTCGAACGCCCTGGTTCAGCTGGTCAACACTCCCACCAGAGGTGACAACATATTGGACCTGGTCATCACCAACATGGGTGACCAGTGTTCCACACTGGTGGTCAATCCCTCACTGGTTAGATCTGACCATAAACAAATCACTTTGGATATCCACATTCTGCCCCCACCCCCGGACAAGGAAACCACTGTGAAAAACTTTTCAAACGCAAACTTCACATTACTTAAGACTGAGGTGGAAAGTTTCAAAGCCCCCATGCTAAAGGATAACGCTGTTCAAGCTGCAAAATCCTTTACTAATGCATTCTATAGGCACCTACAAGAATGCATGGATCGTGCCATCCCAAGCAAAACCAAGACTCACTCCTCCACGAAAAGGAAACCAATCTGGTGGACTCCTGCCATAAACAAGCTATACAACAGAAGGAGGAAACTAGTCCAGAAAAGAGTAAAATCCCAAGAAGGGAAGACATCCCTGATTAGTATCAGCAAGAACCTATGATCCCTCATAAAATCATCCAAGGCGAGTGTCGAAAGAAAAATTGCCAAGGACTCCAAATATAACCACAAGGCAACTGGCAATGCTCAGATCTACTTGGAGTTAGTGCAGAATGGCACAAAATACACTGAAACAACCAATATTGCCAACATCCTGGCAGACAGGTTCAGCATAAACTTCACCCCCTCTCACCCCCAAAAGGGCCCATAACCATACCAGAAGAATGTAGAGTCCCTGAAATCACAGACACTCAGGTTAAAACAGTCCTCTCCAAAGCCAAAAATACAACATCAATGGGACTGGACGGTGTCCCAGGCTGCGTCCTATACGAGCTCAAATATGAACTAACCCCTCACCTAAACACACTGTTCAAACTCAGTCTCTCTACAGGCTACATACCCATAGAGTGGCGCACAGCAACGGTTATTCTGCTCCACAAAGGTGGAGCCACAACAGACTCCAGGAACTATCGCCCTATAAGCCTGACTAGCTTGGTCTGCAAGGCTATGGAGTGCATCATCATGGAACTCATTAACAGAGACATTGGGAACCTCCAAACACTGGACCCTACCCATTTCGGCTTTTTTAAGGGCAGATCATGCCTCCTAAACCTGGTGGACTTCTTTGAGACAGTTAGCAAGGCTATAGATGAAGGAAAGGTGGTACACACAGCCTACCTAGACCGCGCAAAGGCCTTTGATACCATTCCCCATTCTGGTATTATAGACAAGCTCACTAGCCTGAACATAAACCCCTACATCACAAAATGGGCTGCCAACTGGCTCACAGACAGAACCCACATGGTGAGAGTTGCAGGAGCTAGGTCCGACTCTAAACCGGTTACAAGTGGCGTTTCCCCAGGGCTCAGTCCTAGGACCTCTTCTATTCGGCATATACTTCTAAGAGGTACAGGGAGGCACAGGAGGAGTATGGCTGACCAAGTTCGCAGACAACTGCAAACTAGGGGCTATAATTGACTCTCCGGCTGACACAGACATCCTCCAAAAGGGTCTCACTGAGATGGATACCTGGTGTCAAAATCATGGCCTCAAGCTAAATGCCAAAAAGTGCATAGTCATCCTATTTGGAAAAAACAAAGTACCCACAAACTACCACATAGGTGGCAGTCCCCTAAATATGGAAGACATAATAAGGGATCTGGGGACCCAAGTAGATAGTAATCTCACCTTTGATAATCGCATTGCCAAAGTGGTTAGAAAATTCTTCTATGTGGCCCACCTAATCACAAAGGGTTCGCATCCAGATCAAAAGAGGTCATTGTGCCCCTCTACTCATCACTCTTCAGACCCATCATAGAGTACAACGCCCCATTTGGGATGTATCTTACAAGACACCTGCAACAACTGGAAAGACCACAGAAGTACCTCACCAAGAGAATCACTGGCCTCAAGCAGATGCCTTATGCAGCTCGACTGAAGAAACTCCAGTTGTACTCGGTTGCATACCGCCTACTCAGCGGTGATGTCTGCCTGACATACAAGGCCATGTCCAACCCAGAATTGATGAACATGCTCCACCTAAAGAAAACCTTATCCTCTCGAGCCACATGCTCTAGGGATCTAAATCTCACCACAACAATAAATAGGACATGCTGGAGGGATAGATTCCTGTCCCAGAGACTTCCCATGCTTTGGAACAAGATTCCAATCTACATTAGGCAGAGCTCCTCACTAACACTCTTCAAAAGAAACCTTGATGAGTGGATGGGAAACAGAAAGTTTACCCTGGAGATCACTTCAGTGGCTCTGCTAGACAGAGGCACAGGGAACTAATCTAAGGGGGCGGCGAAGGCCAACACATTCTGGCTAGATTTATAAATGCCTTTGGGCAGATAGCCTAGTACCTACCGATGAACCTATAGTTAGAAGCTATCCAATGTAAGATATTTTCTAGGGTATTATCATTCTTTCTGGGTGGAATATAAATGCAGACAATGTATTTGCATTTATTTTTGTTTATTATTAGTTTGGTGATGAGAATTTCTGCATTGTCAAACTGGGGTGGCTGTTGGGTGTCAGTTGTTATTGTTAGGGTAGACTTGTATAGTACAGCTACCCCACCACCTTTCCTGGAGATCTCGTCCAGTCTAAGGATGTTGTGCTGTGGGGGGGGGTTATTTCGTTATCTTTGGTTATTGGTTTTAGCCAGGTTTCTGTGAGGCAGAGGATATCAGGGGAGTGAACAGTCCATGTAGGCTATGGATCTTGTTGTTTAGGCTTCTGATGTTGAGATGAAAGACCAGAAATTAGTTTGGAGGTCTATCAATCTGGGTAGTACACGTTGGGTTGTTAGATGGTGTGCTTGGGTCTACTGTTGTGGATGGGCCACGGTTGAGTGGAAACAGTGGGTATGTTAAGTTAGACTTAGTGGGGAACATAGAAAGTTTAATTGAAAAAAAAAACTGAATCATCTTGAAATGTTGCCCTGTATTCAGAATGGGCAGACTTCTGCATTTATTTCTTTTAATTTATTCTATGTTGTCAAATGCACAATTTAATCAGTGCTGATACTGGAACGGGCCAATATCTCTCTGGGAAACTGTTGTCGCCAAGAGAATCTTATTTAAATGCAAGAAGCAATAGAGAAAGCTAACAGCAGTAAATAAATTCTTGAGATATCCGATCCCAAAACATTGCTTAGTGGTTTAATCAGTGGGGTACAGTGGGGTGCAGAAAGTGTTGACTGACCCCCCTTGATGATTTTTTACATCTACTGCGGTGTAAAGTTTACTGCTTCAGCTTCAGTTTAGCTGTTTCCAACTGCACAGCAACTGTTGGCTTTATTAGGAATCAGTAGGGACCTTCTGCAACCATTATACAAAATTCTCATCAGAGCCATGCTGACATTACAGCTAATGGCTGGGATATCTTTTTCATTTGATACTTACAGTAGAACTGGAAGAAGTAATTTGTATTTTAGCTCCATAGTCCCAAAATGGGATAGGAAAAAAAAATAAGAAAAAGTCTTCAGAATATAGCATGGGTGCATATAAACAAAAATAAGAAAAAAATTATCACAAACAAGCAAACCAACAAACAGAAACTTAGCTTATTATACAGAATAAAAAAGTGTTTTTGTCTCATGCAAACTTAGAGACTTCTTCAGAATCTGACTATTCAGTTATATTTGGAGGTCAGTATTGAAGTTATTTTCAAAATATCTTCCAAATGGTCATCAGTCATAGAAAAATGTTACTTTTTTAGGTTATGGTGGAGACTGATTGTTGATATTTCTTCCAAAAATTCTGAACATTGTTGCAATTACACAGATTTTTGTGTTCTTCACTGTCCAGTTTTGCTCAAGTCCTGCAGGCTGCTTTGTTAGTGCTTATGTTTAACTTTCTTAGCATAACCCTGAAACAACGCTCAGCATGTACTTCTTTAAGATGTCACCCTTCTGTAAAGATTTTCCTGGCTTCAGAAATTTCCCTCGAAACCTGAAAGCTATCCATTGTAGCCCTCTCTTTTTCAGTGCTCACTTTTTGGAAAAATTCTGTTCTCCACTAAGTTTTTTTGTCAGAACATCCAGTTTGGTGCAATTAAGAGTGCTAGTTTCCAATTGCTATAGAAGATTATATTCCTTTGGAACTACTGTTATTTTTTCGCACACGAGACACAGCATGTCATTTTTGTAGGCAATGAATAAGTATCTCTCCGTCCATTCTATGTTGGGAAATCTGTTCTCTGCATCAGTTTTTTTTAACTCGACCTTCCTAAACATCTTAAACTGTCATGCACCACCCAGAACCATTAGAATCAAAACTAACTATGCCTCATGGCTAACAAAAGATACTAAAACCATAATGAAAGAGAGGGACAAAGCCTGGTTACAATTTCACAAACAAAAAAAAAACACTACCATGAGACAGAATTATCTTGAACTCTGCAACAAAGCTAAAAAAACTGATAAAATTTGACAAAAGTAATTACCATAAAGCTATACAAGAAAAATTTGCTCATAACCCTCAAAAATTCTGGGCAACAATAAATAGTTTACTGCACCCAGGAAAATCCTCCACTCCTACCCCTATATTACCAAACAACCATGGCAACATCCCCATCCAGTTTAACAAATACTTTACTGAAACAGTCCAAGCCCTAGCCAACACCCACATCACTAGCAGCCCCTTAACTACAGAGACCCCTACCCATTTCAGTATAACAAACAACTCCTCCAGTTTTTCCCTGCACCCAGTCCCCACTAATACAATTGCTAAACTCCTCAAAAAACTGAAACCAACCACTCTGGCAGCTGACAATCTACTGGCAGCCTATCCTATTTCCATTATCATAAATAGATCAATATCTGAATGCAAAGTACCTCACTCCTGGAAAATATCACATATTATACCACTGCACAAAGGGGGCAAGTCCCTTGAGCTTACCAACTTTTGCCCTATTGCAATTCTATCACCTTTATCAAAAATATTAGAGAGAGTTGTTCATTCCCAACTAATGCAGTACCTTCTACAGAATGACCTACTATCCAAATCCCAGCATGGCTTCAGACCCTCCCATAGTACTACCACAGCACTACTCTCATTTACCAACATTGTCAGTCACCATAGAAACAATGGACTATTTGTATCCTCAATATTCTTAGACTTATCAAAAGCCTTTGACATGGTCAACCATAATATGCTTCTAGAAACTCTATCTTCCCTTAACATAAGCTCCTCCACCATAACATGGTTCAATAACTACTTATCAGACTGTCAGCAGGTGGTTCTGTGGTAAGACCAATTGTCCCCCCTATTACCAGTAGCCACTGGTGTCCCTCAAGGGTCTATCATAGGGCCTTTCCTATTCTCACTATTCACTAACCAGATAACGTCATCCTCACTCTCTGCCTCCGTAGTGCAATATGCAGATGATACCACTATTATATGTGCCTCCCCTACCCTACATGAGCTAAAAACCATAACCCAAAACAACTTTTCCATAGCAGAAGCATGGTTCAATAACATAAAACCTATTCTTAATCCCCCAAAAAAGCACACACATTCTCTTTAGCCCTGGTAGATCTCCTCTACTAAATAATGATTTCACCATAACATCTAAGGATTATATACAAATAACCCCAACAACACACACAAAGCTATTAGGTGTTGAAATTGACAATAATCTAAAATTTGACATACACATAGCCCAAACAATTAAGAAAGTTAACAAGAAGCTCGGTCTCCTTTACAGGAACAGACAGTTCATCACTAAACCTACCAAGGCCACCTTAGCAAGGACTCATCTCTTATCCATTCTCCTTTATGCCTCCCCCATTTTAACTAATCTTCGCCACACTCAACTAAACAAAATGGAATCCTACTTTAACATGATTGCCAAGTTTGCTACTGATGCGTCTCATAGATCCCATCACTGTCTAGCTCTCAAATAACTAAATTGGCTTAAGTTACCTCAACTACTCCTACTCAACCAAATCTCAGTAGCTCATAAGCTCTACTACCTTCCTGACAAAACCCCATCACTTCATAATCTAATTCACCCCTATACCACCACTAGAAAATTAAGATCTAGTTATCAGAACCACATAAATGTCATCAAACATAAAAATGATGCTGGTAAATCCTTCTTTGCCTGCTCCATTGCCAGAACCTGGAATTCACTTCCAACCCACTTAACTGCCACCACCTCTACTTCCCAATTTAAACACCTTCTCAAAACCCACTACTTAAATAACGGGCATTGTTCATGTCGCTCCCCAGGTTAAGCATCCCACTGCACTATTACTAGGATTCTGCTAAGGATCAAATGGTTGCTCCCCACATCCCATTTATTAATGATAAAAAGGTAACTTAACTCTCATGTATTCATATATATAGGGATATGGCTTACTATCAAATATTTAGATATTGTTAATCTCTGCTATCTATGCTCAAATGTATTTTTAATATGTATGACATTATATTTTCTTATATGTTACTATATTGTCTCTTTTGAACTGTACTGCTATTTGGAGCTTTTCTCCCTGGGCCTCCACTGAAAATGGACCTGTGTCCAGTCAGACTTTCCCGGTAAACAAATGTAAAATAAAAAAATAAAAATAAAAAAAAAAATCATAGCGCCAATGAATGGAGTCACCAACAAAATGAAGTCACATATGTTATGATGTCAGTTAGAGTTATGAAATATAGTGTTATTGCTGTAGATGTAGACAGAGTAGTAACACCAAGAAAAGCAGACAATAGCCTGCACCATGCACCCCACCCACATGCAAATTATACAGTATATTCAGTTGATAACTCAGTCTGAAGGCATTAGTACTGTAAGCCTGCACAATGATTGGAATAACCTTCTGCTGTCCTTCTTACAATACCACAGGCCTACTAAACCCCTTCAAAGTCTAGCAATAGTTCTCTTTATAGCCTCTAGCATATCCCAGTTATAAAATCCATAATGCATTTTGGAAATCATACCAGCCAGCTTAAGAAAACTCTCTAATATAAAAAGAACAAGCAAACAAGAGACAATGACATGCTCTGAGCATGAAAATCATTACACAGTGGTACCACTCTTTCACTAATTTTCATACTTAGCAAAACTACTTTATTTTATGTTAGTTGTATAATTGACACAATAAAGCTTTTTTCAGCAACATACAGATTTTTACAGACCCACTTAGTTGTGTCTATATGTCTCAACCTAATACACATCTCTGTTCAACAACCATATCTCTTACGAGCTATACACGGAGTCAGTACTATACAATATACAGTCATCACTGTTGAACATATTGACATGCAGGTTATGTGGTAAAGAGCAACAATTCTTCATTTCACTTTAATAATGTGGTAATAAAAAAGAGACTCCTGAGCATTCATAGCAGTTGCAGAAGATTAGGTGTTCAAATATTTAACTAGTGAGCAGCAAAGAGGTGAGATACAAACTACGCTCTCATGAGCTGTATGAAGTCAGTGAGCATATATTTTGCATATTTGTAGAATGTAAAATTACTCCCTACCCTGTGAATATTCAAATAAACATACACTTGAGTGAATGTGGCCACTTGTGCCAAAACTGTGCTCCATGCAAGATGTAATTACCTCTGCTGCCATCCTGACATGGTTGGATACATCATGTTCCTAAAACAATACATAGCTGAAATTTGCTCTGGTAAATTTACAGTGTCTTTGTGTAATGCCACAATACAGTAATAAGGTGAAAGAAGTACTAACCCAATGCATCATCCACTGAAGCATGCAGGGTTTAATCCATCCTTAAGTTAGTATCTTCTCCTACAAGAACTATTCCAGGACCTGTGTGCTTGTAAAAGGACACTAAAAGGTCCTCTGGTTCTGCCATCCTGTTCTCCTTAGGGTGCCCTTCACTGTGGTTGCATGCCTGCTGCTATGACATGTTCTTGCACAGCATAACCTATTGGCAGTGCATGATTCTGCTGTAATGTGTGATTCTGTCCAGCCATAGCATTTATGTCATGGTCAGCTGCCTGCCACACCTAGTTATGTAAAGACTATCCATGTTCCTTCTCCCCAAGAGGCACAGTCCATGAGTCCTAAGAGCTTGAAGCAAGACTTTTCTAGTTTCTGCTCTTCATCTTGTTCTATAGACATACAGACAACAGTGAACACATGACACAGAGCTGTAAGAATTTATGCTACTAGGTTTAGCAGAATGACAGTTGCAGACATAAGGAGTAACTTATGTACCTCATAACGGTATTGAGGTCCATAGGTACAGTAACAGCTGTGGATGTATGCCATATGACAGCTGTAGTGATAGCTATGGGAATACATACAACAGGTTATATAGGATAAGGCAGGCATCCTTGCTGCTAGCAGTTGGGATCACCTTCATGATGTCCTGTGATATGGCTGCACTATAGTATGATGGGGAGACAGGTGTGTAAGTATATAACTGTATTCAATATATTAGGCCAGTGCTTATATCTGAGAGACCATAACTGTTATGTAACAGTGACAGGAATGTAGAAGAACAGGTTGTCCTTGCTGTTGTGGGCTACCTTGTTGCCTGTTCAGTCTATAACCATAACATGCATGCAGACACACATATATTCATATTACCATTCTTCAGGCATGTGAATTCCAGTGGAACTATGCACAAACTTAGGAAAGCATAGAAAACATACCTTACTGCACACAGTATTGTGCTCCTCTTCAGACTACCTATAGATCCAAATAACGCTGCTATTCTTCATGTTACTGCTTCTCAAATAGATAGTGTAGCTTTCCTTATGAGGCTTGTCATAAAATGGTGTCATGCCTCTTGAACTATGCACATTTGTAATTATTTGCATGGCACATAGACAGGTTAGGCCAGGAGGCATGCATGCCTATTACTCTGTCTATTTTTTGTTGCTGCACACCAGCTGCAGAAAGCATAGCCTACTGTCTGTGCTCACCTCTCACAGTTTGTGGCTGTAAGTTCTTGCTGAGGACTTGTGTGGATGTGTGCATTGGTCTTTTT
This sequence comes from Protopterus annectens, assembly GCF_019279795.1. Taxonomy (NCBI): domain Eukaryota; kingdom Metazoa; phylum Chordata; order Ceratodontiformes; family Protopteridae; genus Protopterus; species Protopterus annectens. Next base: position 303,931,717 of record NC_056749.1, read on the forward strand.
TACGAGTAGCTATACTGTAGAAATCACATTGTAGCCATGAGTCACAGGCTATTGTTTTGTTTATAATAAATATATCACTATTTTTAGAGAAAACTACTTCTGCTAGTGCCCACTTGTGCCTGCTTGCCAGACGCTTGAAGGATAGTAAGATAATGAGTTATCTCTTTCATGCCCATTTCAGGGTGTGCCTACTGGTTTCCTGTCACAGTGAAGGACATAAACAACAAAACCGGGAAACCAAAGAGAGTACTAAAGTACTTCCTCACTATAAAGAGGAGAAAGATTTTGATAGTTTCATTTGATCAGTTGAATGAGTATGTAACCAGATAGCTCAAGACCTAAGTTCCTCACATCCTTGTTAGGACACTGCATGCTGCAGGCTAAAAGGATAATCATAATGACTGTAAAGTGTATAACAGAGGCAAGACTTGGCTGTTAGATTGTTTTTCAAGTTTATAAAGGTAGGAAAATCAAAAGGAAAGAAAATGACGATTTTGTTGACCTATTTGTAGAAATATGTACTTAGTTTCATAAGCGAGTTGAAAGGTCAAAGGGCAAGGCAACAGCTCAAAATATGTACTTAGTTTCATAAGTGAGTTGAAAAGTCGAAGGGCAAGGCAACAGCTCACATGCGATCTGCTTGCAAGGGAGTGGTTTCACCAGGTTGTGCTAGAAGACATATGGGCCCTGTTGATTGGATTACAACAGTCAAACAGCCATGGCTCTTAGTGCTGATTGGTATACGGCAGTAAGCTAGACATCCATACAGATCATTAAACAGCGGCTACAAATGGCTGTAGGACACAAGCATAGGAAACAGTCCTGGGATAAAGAAATGTTGCCTATACAGCCAGTGGAAGTCTATAAAAAATGACTGCAAACACAGGTAGTCAGAAATCAAGCTGTTGAACACTATATATATATATATATATATATATATATATATATATATATATATATATATATATATATATATATATATATAGTGCCCATTTGCTGGTCTGTGATGCAGCTGTGACTAAGGCTGCAATAATTTCTTTTTTAGTCAGGTTGGCATGCACCAGTCCTTTGGCTTAGCACATCTCAGGCAACTGGCTCCTTGTCAGCTTGCCATAATCCTCTGCTGGCATCCTCGCCTGCTCTCCTTGTCTAACTAAGCTAACAAAAAAAATAAATAAATAAAACTATTGTGATATGAAACTCTGAATGTCTACTGTGTGGCTGCTTGAGAGTACAAATACCTTCTTTAGTGACCACTGTTTACAGGCTACAGGAGTTCACTATCCACATCACTGAATTCCAATATGGGATGTGGTGATCTCACCACTGCCAACCAAATGTGATGACTCTCCACTGGACTAGTAATCAAGGAGCCTCAATCCTCACCACTGGCAAAAGTGGGGAATGTTCACTGAGAGGATGACAGTTACACACACAGTATTTCCAGATGCAGCTCTCTGCAGTAAGTGCAATTTCCCTTAAGAGCACACAAAGACCACAGTCAGTTTGGAACTTGTTTCTCCTTCTTCCTCCAGATCCCCAATAAGACTCCCCACTGGCACAGCTATAGAGTTGAGATCTCAGCTGAGTGACCAAGCCAAAACCTCCAACATCCTCTCTGTCCAACCAGTGCTTCGTGTCCCTGCCCAAGTAACTGACACACACACACACACACACACACACACACACACACACACACACACACACACACACACACACACACACACACACACACACTGTTTGAGGTTTGTTTTACACACACACACACACACACACACACACACACACACACACACACACACACACACACACACACACACAAACACACACACACAGACACACACACACACACACACACACACACACACACACACACACACACACACACACACACATGTCTGGGAAAGGCTGGCACAGCTTTATTAGCTGTGCCTCTTCTGCCCCAGACTATAATGTAGTCACAACTGCCACCAGTCACTCCTTATCAGCTACTTTAAGGCCCTTAATAAAGGGTGTCAAATTGTAATGTGTAATATTAATACTAACATAAATGGTAGTTTGACCAAGAGTAAGGCTATTAGGAGTAGCCCACACAGTGCCACCAAATAAATATGCAAGTACTCTCAAAACTTAAACATTTCTACATAGTCGGTCACAATGAAAAGTTTAAATATATTCAATAATAAATAAAAGAACAAGGCAATACTAAACATATATTCACAGTGACATCAGAGTTCAAAACCACAGGAAATATATAGAATAACATTGCAGTACAGGCTCACACAAATAAAGAAAACCATCTAAACTAAGCTTCACTATATTCTTGAATGAATCTAAGAGAACTATACTGTTCCCTAGAAAACATACTTCATTAGAGCAAGGCAGATGTGGTGAATGGTTCTTGTTGTTGTTGTCAGATCCAAGACAGAATGCAGAATGCTCTGTCTCACTGAGATTCTTAAAATAATATTTAAAATATTACTCCTGTGATAGCTTGCAGGATGACATAATTTCTGGTCATCTGACTTTTAGTTCCCATGCAACCCCCCAGTGCAAGATGCTGGTAGCATTTAGCAGCTACTTGTAAAAATATACAGACAAGGGCTTTTCCTCAGATCTTTGGCAGATGCTGGAAGTCATAAAACAATTGCATTCCTTCATGTTTCAAAAGTAGAAATTAGTTCACTCCAAAGACAATACAGAAACCTTCCTAGTACAGACTTTGTGTCTCTAGCTGCAATGAATACTTGAGAGATACCCTCTTTATTGCATAGCTTATAAAGTAGTTTAATTTCAGATATTTTTCTAAAGTTTGCTGAACTGAGGTTAACCTTGTGTATTCCAGTTTCCACTGTTAAAATATATACATTTAAACAGTTACAGTAGTGCCTGTACATTTCTGTTCTCTTTCAGTAGGGCACACTGTGGTTACACAGCACCTTTTCAACACACATGTCTGTGCAAGAAGCTTGATATACACATAACATACAGTTCTAATACATTTGTAACACAAACATCTTGTATAAATCATTCCGATATTCACCAATGACATATAATTATTTACAAAATTCCAGCTAGCTGTGCCGGCAGTGTCTTGTTTTGTCACAAGCTACATAAATGAGACCAGAAGAATAACAGGTAAAATAAAAATGAGTTTTTACAACCAAATTTCTTATAGTGACACTTGTTGCCTCCAAGATAAATTTACATTGGGGCAAAATCCTTTCTTCCTACTTGTTGAGTGGGACAATTTACCAGAAAACTCCAAAATATTCTTAATGTTTTTACCTCTTCTAAAAACAGTAACAGGTTTGTCCCCCACCTTTTTCAAAATCTGCTCAAAGCAGGAAAACACTGTCCGGTATTTTTGCAATATGTCCCTAATAGATGAATGGTCAGAAGTAAAGGTAGTAATGAAGGACTCAGAATAGTTAACACAACATTGGAGTTCAAAATTATTGTTTGTAACAAAATCAGAAAGAACAACAACTACTGTAAAGGAGAAGGAATGTACCTTTCATTCTTTTAAGCTTAACCTCATTAAATTTTTCATACACCAAGTCAGTGGGATACCTCCTATTGGTAAGCATACCAATTAACTTGATACATTCATTAAGAAATAAGCTATCATCTGAAACCATCCTTGCTAAACAAACAAATTGCCCTTTTACATTCCCTCTTTTTTGATACAAAGGATGGCAAGTAGTAAAATGCAAAATAGCATTAGAATATATAGGTTTCCTATATATGTTAGTAATAAATGCCTTGGAATTGTAGTCCATAAAAATTTCCACATCTAAATAATTAATTTGATCCAGAATATGTGAATGCGTAAACTTCAAGAAAGAAGTAGCAGAATTAACCTATTCTGAAAAAAACATCTATTTCCTCATGGGAAATCTTCCATGCAATAAGGATGTCATCTAAAAAAACAGGCGTAAAGGGCCCATGAGTTTGAAATAGGATGGCTGAACAAAAATTTCTTCTCCCACTGAAACATGATAATGTTAGCAAAAATTGGGACACATGCGACCCTCATTGGTACACCTTCAGTTTGCAAAAAGTATTGCCCATCAAAAAATATAAAATTATTCTTCAATAAAAGTTCCATAAGCACTATAACACTTGAATCTTGCTAAAAGACAGTTTAGTAGATTCAGGAAAAAACTCCTGAAACCATTCTAAACAAATGTTGTGGAGAATGACATTAAATAATTTATTTATTTATTATTTATTAGTTTATTGACATTTGGTGACCAGGAAAGTCCGACTGGGTCAGATACCCATTTTCAGTGAAAGCCTAGGGAGAAAACCTCTAGAAATTAACAAAAATACAATTATAAAGTACAATAATGAAGTATAAATATTATTTTTTAAAAGAAAGAACAGTGACAAGGTATTAAAATAAAACATATATAGTGTAGCCATATATTAGTAGTACAACTTACATATATTCAGAATGAAGGTTTCCATGATTTGTGTATAAAATATAAGACACATTTGTGAAAATTTTGTAGAGATCAAGCTCAATCCAATCAGACTTATTAAAATTAGCATGCAGCCAATAAAGCTTTTTGATATGTAAGTAATAGGTTAAATGTTTAGCAAAGACTTTAATGTTGGGAGAAGTAGATGAATATAGATTTAATAGAAGAGGCAGGGGGTTAGATGAGAGAGAGGAATTAATGTGAGAAAGTTAGATGAAGATGCATTGTAGAAATAATTATGGTGAGAGGTATGGTGGGGTGGGTGAAAGAATTTTAGCTAGGTTTAAGGGAGAAATATATGAAGAGGGAAATATAGGAAGAAAGGGGGCATTATGAAAGTTGAGAGAGGAGGTATCAGTGGTTAGGGAAGCTTAAAAAGGTAGGAGTTAGTATAGCAATAACCCACGCCTGGGTGTGGGTAATGCGGGATTTAACCACGGTTGGCGTGATTTGGTACCAAACAAAGACAACCGTGGTTAAATCCTGCATTACCCACACCCAGGTGTGGGCTATTGCTATTATACTATGACATTATTTAAGAAAAGAAACAATTACTTTTCTTAAATAATGGCATTGTATAATGCCTCTTTGCTGCCTTTCCGCAGCTGTCTGGCATCCGCGGCAGTTCTGATGTACTGCGCATGCCTACACAGTACATCAGAGCTGTGGCCAAAAGCAACGGAGAAAGCAAGATCTCTGTTGCTTTTTACACACTGTGTCGCTATGTTAAAGGAGTTTAACATAGCGAGACAGCTTTAAAAAAGCAACGGAGATCTTCGTAGCTTTTTTTAAACCTGTGTCGCTATGTTAAACTCTTTTAACATAGCGAGACAGTGTTTTAAAAAAAGACTTATACTAATGGAAAAAGTCCGGGCGACCGGACCTTTTTCCATTAGTATAAGTCGATTTACAACGTGCACGCTGGCCAATCAACGTGCACGTTTTGGAATATTAATACAGGGTCATGGTATAATAGACTATAACAAAGATGCTTAGGTCAGTTGGTTATTGCATAGGAGTAACAGCAGGCATGAGAGTTAAGGTAGTTGTCTTTAAGTGTAAATTTAAAGGTCCTGAGGGATCCGATGACACTCATTTTTGGTGGCAGGGTATTCCATTGTTTAGCAATGGCAAAAGAGTAAAGGTATTGTCCAACTCTTTTAGTTGGTTTATGCAGTTGTAGTAGTAGTTTGTTAGTGGAGCAGAGATTTCTGGGTGGAGTATAGGGCTGTAAGATAGTTTTTAAGGCTGGGCAGCTGTCAGGTTTATATATTATTTTATGAGCTAGAGAGAGTTGAGCTAAGTTTAAATATTGAAGGAATTCTAGACAATTTAGTTTTTTGAGTACTAAGCAGTAGTGGGTGCAGTTTGGTAGACCAGTTGCAAATTTGGCAATTTTGTGATAACATGATTGTAGTTTGTTCTTTACGGCTGTGTGAAGATTTTGTCAGAATAGGGGCTCTATGAAGGGGGCAGTAAAGTTTGACAAGTTTGATGTGTGTATTCTTAATTGAATTATGTGTTTCTTGAAGGTAAGTTTTGTGTCTATAATGATGCCTAGAAGTTTTGCATTTGTAACAATATCAATTTGAGTTTTGTTTGTGAATATATCTTGAATTCGAGTGGAACTAATTTTGGAGAGAACAAGAAGAATTAGCCATGTTTTGATGGAGGTAAAGGCTTCTTATGTGATACTTAAGCATTGGTGTAGGTTTTTGGAGGTAGAAATAACAGTGAAGCCATCTATGTATTAGATTAATGTACTTTGGAGGGAGGCAGAGTAAAGATTGTTAATAAATATATTGAAGAGCAGGGCTCCTGAAATGGACTCTTGGGGGACTCCAGTACTGTTTAAGTGGTGTGTGGATAGGCTAGATTGCCATTGTTACCTATCAGTTAAATAACTGAAGAACCATTTTTGAGTAGTTTGGGAGTAACCTATTGTAGAGAGTTGTTGTAGTAGTTTAGAGTGGGACACTGTATCAAAGGCCTTCAATAGGTCTAGTAAGATTATTGATGTAAATTGGCCCTTGTCCAAAGCATTGTATACAATGTTAGTGAATAATAGTAGTGCTGTAGCAGTACTATGTGCAGGCTGAAAACCTTGTTGTATAGATGTAAGGAGATTGTTATCTAAGAGAAATGTCATTAATTGTAGGAGTATACATTTTTCTAGCAGCTTAGATAGAGGGGAGAAGATAGAAATGTGTCTATAGTTAGATAGTTCTTTGTTATGTCTTCCTTTGTGCAATGGAGTAATAGATTTTTTCCAGAGTTTGTGGACATAGGATTCAGAGATGGACCTAGTGATCAGAATGCTGACTGGATAGGCTATTGCTTCTGCAGCTAGTTTTAGGTATTCAGATGGGAGGTTGTCAGCAGAGAGGGAGCAGGGTTATAGTTCAGTAAGAAGTTTTTGTATGAGTGAGGAAGGAACAGATTGAAGAGAGAAAGTGGTTGTTGAGGGTGTGGCTGTATAAGGTTGGTTGTAAGAGGTGGAGGAGTCAAAAATTGGGTTGATATTTATAGAGTCTGTCAGGGTTAAATCCTCAGTGGTGTTGGAGCTGGTGTTTGGTGAGGAAAAGTTAATACGTTTTTGTATGGTATGTATGAAGTGGGAGTTAAACATATCAGCGATAGTGTTTTATCTGAGGCTGGTGATGGGTTTTGAGATGTACCAGGAGAAAGAAGTGTTGATATAGATTTCCAAAATTTTTTAGGTTTGTTGGTTTGGCAGGTTAGTTGCTGTGTGAAATAAATTTTTTTGTCAGCTAGCACTATTTTTTTTTGCTTGATTGCATAGTTGCTTGTATTTTAGCTGGTCAAGTTCCTTTCTTTTGCTAAACTTTCCAGGCTCAGTCTCTAGTTAGTAGTAATTGTTTAGTAGTTTTGTAATTCAAGAAGTAGGATTTGTTTTAGCCCTTTTGGTTCAGAGAGGAGCTAAGCTATTGAGAATATCTACAGAAGTTTCATTTAAATGACTTGTAGAGTTGTCTAATGGTAGTGTTTTTAAGGGGGTCCAGTTTATGGCTTTTAGGGTACTACTGAAAAGCTGTTGGTTGAATTTGGTTAGGTTTCTAGAAATTTTGTAGTTGTGGTCTTTGGTGTATAAGTAGGATTCCTGTAGATATAGGCTGGGGAGAAGTCACTAGGGCTATTTGAAAGAGTACTGGAATTGTAGTAATTACATGGATTGTTAACTAGTATCCGATCTGTTGTTGTCCCTGGTTCATTGTTTTTGTGCATTTTGGTAGGACTGTTGATAAGTTGTGTGAAGCCATGAAGGTAGCTATTGTCTATTGGGGGAGTGGAAATCATATTCTGTCAATTAACGTTAGTGTCATCCATTATAATAGTTTCATTGGATAAATTAGTAGAGGTTCAAGATAGAAAGCCTTTGTGATTTGGTATGTTTTGTCCTGGGGGTATATAAATTACTCCTATACATATTTGTATAGAGTTGTTCACATACATGGATACTATGAGTGCTTCTGTGCTACCAAAGGAAGGAATGGGTTTAGAGAGAGGGGTGAGTGACAGGTTGGAATGATAGATTAGTGCTACCCCAACTCCTTTTTATGTGTTATGTCATTCCTTAGAATGTAGTAGCCTGGGGGGGGGGGGGAATCCCAGAGTCTTGAATATGTGGTTTTAGCCAAGTCTCAGTGACTGCTACTATATCAATGTGAGAAAAGAAATGTCATCAAAAAGTATCTCATCTCAATTTGAATAAAAAGTCCCATGAATTCGTACATAAGTGATTAAATTGTGTTAAAGTATTCTCAACAGTGTGGTCAATGAATCTGGCAATTGGGTGTTTTTTGACCTCCTTGCATTAACAGTGGGTGTTAAGGGAGGATCTACAACACTCTTATGGATCTTTGGTTCACTAAAGATCAAAGGAACAATAGGATATGTATTGTCCAAAAAAATTATATTCATCAAAAGTAATTTGTCCTTGGTCAAAGCAATCCTTAATAGCATAGTTAATTTTCATGTAGTAAATATTTGCACAGTTAATTGAAGATTCCTCATAAGTCCCTTCATTCAACAAAATGTTCATCTGGTTGACAAAATCGATTTTATGTATAATTACAACTCCTCCCCTTTGTCCGGCTTCATCACTGTTATGTCCTTATTACAACAAAGTTCCTTTAACCACATCTGTTCCGAAACAGAATGGTTGTATTCTGCCTCACTAGGAGGTAGGCATAACATTTTCCTAAAATCAAAGGTACATAGTTTTTCAAGTAATAGAGAAGGGTGAAGTGGAGGATTGTAAAGGCTTTTCTTGTATAAAGTATTAATCAGCAGGCAAGAATTTTCTGACCCAAAAAGAATTTTGAAATTCAATTTTCGCAGAAATAATGTTAGGTCAATAATAATTTTTTCTATCCTAGACCTAGAAGTGGATATAAAAGTAAAGCCCTTTGCCAGAAGATTTGCCATGCTCACTTTCCATTGGTACTTCACTATAATTATATATTTTAAAGTTCGCCTCATTGTTAAATGTGACAACTGGGGGACTTTGTTTCATGGCCAGGGCATTGTAAGACCACATCAGGACATTAATTATTCAATGTTTCTCCCTCCTGTTGTTCATTCTGTGACCACGGGGTTGTTGGGTATCGGAATCCCAGTTTTGTTGATCTACAGCTGTCTGATGACCCAATTTTGATTCCTGATTCTCTCAGACTGCCTTAATGGGAGTAACTTTAAAGGGGGAAATTCATACATAATATCAAAATTTGTAACCTCAGATTCTTCTATCCATTCTGTTGATTCCTGAGGTGGTTGCCTCACAGGTTTAGGATATGCAATACCATTAAGGTATTCCCACCTGTCTCTTTCAGATTTTTCCTCTTTCCTCTGTTTAATAGCATTAGCTACTTTATCCACTTCAAAAATACCTGGTTATAGTTATCTTTATAATTATGAAAAAGCAAGTCATTAGTTATAAGTTTATTCAATTCAGTAATTTCAGTTTCCAAGTGGTCCATTGTTTTTTGGTTGTGCTTTACCAAAACCTCCATAAGTTCACAACCTTGTTGGTCAAATAACCGTAAAAGTTCCTGATGTAAATTGGAGCCTTCAACCAAGCCCATTGGAAATTTCCAGCTCTGTAAACCTTTAGGTACCCATTTGGATTTGATACACTCCATAAAATAACTATTTTCCATTTATAGTTTTCTGAACTTAGCTTGGCTTCCAAAATGTCCAATGAATGCTTTAAGTTACCTTGGTTATCTAGTACTGCAGTTAAAATATCTATGTGTTGATTCAAAAAGGTATTCAAACTGTGAGATGACCGTAAATCCACAACTCATCTCTGCTCACCTCCATCTACACCAGTCATTCTATTAAAGAAATCATTATTCTGCTGTGCCGGCGAAGGTTGACCACAAGGGACAGAGTTGAAAGGAGAGCCTTCCCTCATATCAAAACCTCTACTCTGTGATCTGGCCTCTGAAACAAAGCATGATACTTGCCGAGATAGTTTTGTATTAATCGAGTAAGACTGTCCAGGTCAAACTGTGATTCATCCTTTGCACATGCGAAACTAACTAGAATATTGAACCCAAGAGGCACAGATGAAATAACAGCAAATAAAAACACAGGCCCAGAATCTGAGAGAAACACAAAACCAAAATAAAATACAAACAAGCCCGAAACAGCTAAGTAACACACAAGGCAAGGGAAAACCGATAAAAAATAAATTTATTGAGGGCTTTCGACATTTGTGACACATGACTTCTTCAGAGGATGGCAAACAATATCCAAGAATTTTTAAAAGACTCCCTTCCCATATCACATGATTAAAACAACCAATGAAAAACACTTGAAAAATTAATGGGATGCACAGTAACTCAGCAAGCAAACTAGTATTTAAAGAGCAAATGCATCTAAAAACAATGCACAAACACAATCCTAACCTAAAAATATATGCATTAAAGAAACCCAAATGTAAGGAAAAGGAAATCAAGTTGAATAAGAATGCAATTTCAAAACATTGGTGATAGAAAGAAAATCATTTAAACTGGGGAAAGAACATGCATGAAGTCTAATTTGTCATATGAGCTCCCTGAACTCAAGGAGCTCTGAACAAGGTCCTCCCCAGGGATGTTTTTCTACCTTGTCTAACCCATAAAACAAAAACTGATGGTTAGGAAATTTATGAATATGTTTGTACAGAGCATTATTCATGTTCCTATACTTGGTGTCATATGTATGCTCATAAATATGCTCCTTAAATTTCCTCTCTGTTTTCCCTATGTAAAAACAAAAGCAAGACTGACAAATAGCTATATAAATGAGAACAGAAGAATAACAGTTACAATCAAAATAAGTTTTTACAAAATATGTTTTTATGTGGGGAAAACAGAGAGGAAATGTAAGAGTGTATCTATATGTATATGTATGACATCAAGCGTATGAACATGAATAATGTCCTGTACCAGATACCACAATCTCAGCATTAGTATATGCTTCGCCATTCACACTTTAAATTCTTACTGCTCTTCTACCTCAGAGTGTGGGGGTAAATATTTCAAGACTCCACAGTCTCAGAGTGAATATACATTCTCATTTAAGTCTTGTTTTGAGATTGCAGTTTTGATCACTGGCCTTCCACTAGGTACCTCAGATAAACATCTTTGTCACTACAGTTTTAACAGCAAGCTTCAATAATGACAAAGGTAGCAAGTGATCATAGAGGAAATGAACCTTGTTTTAAAACAACATTATTTAAAAACTGAATAATTAAGGAAGTGCAACTCAGAGGTAAGGGATTTAAAACACAGTGTTTAGCTCCTTAGTCAGAAATGTCCTGCAGTCTTTTGCTACGCCAACCAGTAATGTGTTTTTTGTTCCTGTACTTTTCCTGTAAGATTCAGATGCTATGAATACCCTTTATGAAACAGTAAAACTGTAACACCTGATGGTACTTGTTGTTCCTTTAGCCTGCAGTGTATCATTGTGAGTTGCTTGGCAACATAGAATAGGGCAGGAATGAAGTATATTGATTCTTGCAGAGAAAACTTCCTAATTTCCAGTGTAACTATATATTATGCAATAGTCAGCATTGCTGTGTCTCTATTTTTGGATTACATAAATTATAATTTTGTGCGTTCATGTAACTAGTTTTGTCTGATTTTTATGACTAATACTTCCAAATGGGAGGTATTATTATGGTTGCTGTTAAATACAAAACATCGTAACAAAATTGTGCATGGTTTAACAGCACACATGCACAGTGCTGCGTGCATTCTTTTTTCGTCATTGTATTGGATACTGTGTTCTTTTTGTTAAGTCTTATGCTGTTGGTGTTCTACTTAATGTTATTCGTGCTTCTGCGATTACTCTCAGTTTAGTTCAGTCATCAGCTTTGTACTACATTTTAATATAATACTTCATCCTAATTCATTAGCTGGTGCTACAGAGCTTTTGAGTCCTGACTGAGGCCATATGATTGTTTTTTTATTATGTTTTCCCAAGTACTCTACACCTGAGCCCTTATCCATCAAACTGTTTATAGACCGTACTGCATAATGAAAATCACCTTTTGTACTTTAATAAAGGAAAGCTTTCTAGCTGTCTGCGTAGGAAAGGTTTGTACTGTGCACTTTTGAATGTTGTTATTATGTACGCCAATGCATGTCTGCACCTTCTTCTGACTTGTATTGCCTGTTGTTTTCCATCTTTTAATTTTTTAATTTTCCATTTTCAGAATGTATTTCTTACTTCTCATAATGTTCCCTTCTAAGGGTGCAGACCTCCACAAGTCTCTCTACTTCAGCTACTTTCAGTCACTGCATTTCTATTGCCATCTAGCATTGGCACCCATTTATGCATCCTACGTCCCACCCAGAGTATGGCCCTATCAAATCAACTCCTGCTCTGAAAAAGAGAGAAGTAGTAACAGCATGATGCATCTTGGACAGTTCTCTTACTTTTGTTTTTGCAGGTATGGAATGCAGGGCCAAAATGTCAAGCCTGTGTGAATACACTGCACCCATTTTCTCCTATTTATCAATGATGCAACATACATTCATGCCTCCATTGACCTCTTAATGATGCAGTTTTTTGCACAATTATTAAGCCGCAATAGCCTTAGGCATTCTTTCTAGATGTCAGCATTAAACTGAAAATGCGCTTAGCTATGACAGAAGTGCAGCTGTCTTAGAAGAAGTGAATCTCATCCTATCTGCCCAGCTAACCTTCCATAGGCTTTCATATTATACCATACCTTGTTTTTGGTGCTGTGGATTAAACCCTAAACTGTGCACCAGGAAGCCAGTTCTGATTTTTTTTACAGGTTGTTTATAATGGTGTAGAAATTATTCTTTGCAGTTTCACAAAGCTGAATGCTAGGATAGGCTATAAATATAGAGGCAATGGTCAACAGAGCTGTAGCTGGGGCAGATGGCGCCTTGGTAAATCACTCAGATGGTAGTCCCTGACAAAAAAAAATAGATAGTGAGATACTATTTCCTGTCTTTAGCTACAGAAACTGTAGTTCCTTTGTACAGTTGCTACACAATGCAGGTTGTAGGCAGTCTTTTAAAACATTTAAGTAATATTAATAATGGCTGCTTAAAGTGTTTATACTCCTAGGTACAGTGTAGCATCTAGTCAGTTAAGTGCCACACAGCATTTGTACTATTTTTGTTCCATATTTTCTGACCCATGATGACTTAATAAAAGGTTTTGTATACATGTTATTAAACTGCTGTCCAAATAAATTTAGTGAATCTCTTAGTGACATCACCACAGGACTAACATGAGGTGTGTCCATAGACTTTAATTGACCCGTCTCCATTCTTGTGAGGTATCATGCCCTTTAAAGGCTATGAAAGCACTCCATATTTTCCCTACATTCATGTTACTGAAGGTAAAGTTTACTTCTTCTTTACAGTGGTATGGTCATAAGGAACATGATATTTTTCTTAAATATATTTTTTTCACAAAAGCAGCAACATACATTGTTTACCAATGAGTTGAAAATGACACTTGACACTATGTGTGTCACATTTGTGGTACCAAGGTAAAAAATTATATCATCACTCAACAATAGAGATTGAGCAATTGCACTACAGTGGCACTCATGTCCCCTGACAGCTTTCTTCTGGGGTAGCTGCCCTGTATGCCACACTAGCCATGGCTTTTACAATCGATACCAGGTTAAAACATCTAACTTCAAGCTTTACTAAGTGTTTACTGTCTTAAATTGTTGCATGATTTATTCAGTCATTTACAGTTACTATTATATTTAAAACTATGGTACTGTTATTATCTATGACATCCCCTTACCTTGAATAAAATATAGAGTTATCATTTATATACAATAATGCCATACACAATCTTGTATTTTTATGACTAGGTCTCATTTGAGTTAATAATATTTCAAAAGGTATTGAACAACAATTCTTAAGGCTTTTTTTTAAATTCATGTTATACAGTTCATATATCCCAAAGTTTTTTCTTGACTATGCCACATCTGGTTATGTACTCAGCTTTAGGCAAAGTATTGAAAAGGATGCTTCTAAGTTCTTCCTGCTGACAGAGTCTTCAGGACAGTTATAACACATTATCAGTATATGTTCTAGATTCACCACAAGTTGCTTTAGATTTCAAATATTCTTTACAACTGAGACCATCCTGACATAAAACTGCCTTGCAGTGTTACTACTGGAAACCGTCTAACACTGAGAAGATGGTGAGCCAAAAACAAGTTAATCCGCCCAGAAGGATGTCTTATAAAATATTTTAATTTTCTTTGATAAAGTGTGTCATAATCTTTATTTTTGACATAAAATCTTGGCTCATAGGACATAGCAGTACAATTTACCATAATCTTATCTAAAGATTTAATATTCAGCTTATTTACCATTTTTATCATTGCTATTTTTCCTTCTTTTAAATTCAGCAAGTTTCTTGCTACCATGTTATAATGGCTGTTTTGAAAATGTTGTAACTTTTTTCAGCTTTTGTATTATTCCAGCATTGTTATGGGGTTGCAATAATGTGAATGACATTGACAGTTTTGGTTTTATTCTTCCTCATAAGAAATTGTGAGGGTGACAATCCAATTTCTTGTAAGGGAGTATTCTGATATTCCAGCAGAGTTAAGTAACAATTTGCTATTGTTGAAAATTCAGCTTTTTTTAATGGGTTTCTTGGTCCCTGCCAACCATCAGCTTCCCTTGATCAATCGGCCTATTATTCCTCAAGGGGCATGAGCTGTTCCCGACCCATTTGTTCCCTGTAAGGTGAGAGCTGATCATTGAGCCATCAGCCTTACAGTCATTAGGGCAGTTTTTTTTTTAATATAATGCTTAACCCCCCCCCTTCCCTGGTGGTTGTGATGATGTCACTATGTAGGGACTATGCTCCTGATACAGAGGCATTCATGCATTGCTGTTCTCTGACACATCTCTACATGGGCTACTGCAATGGCTTGGGCAGACCCACTCATGTCCCGCACCCAATGTCTGTTAATGGGTGAGTGGGATATGCTACTCCCCTGCAGCATCAGGTCACAACATTGGGAGGAGCCACTTTAACCATTGCACCCTCCCAGGGAAGCACACTTATGTGTGTTGTGCCCCTCTCACTCACCCATGGTAAGAGCCGTATCCCTGTGTGATGCAGACCCAGGGCAAGTTCAGTTGTTTTGTAAAATGTTCATCACTTGGATTTCCCTTTCAGCTGTCGATTGCTTTTCTGAGTAATGAGACCTATATGTGACGTGACCAAATTATGAGTTCTTCACAATCTTTCAAAATTGAACACTTATGAATTGAGGAATGTTTTCTGAAAGTAATTCTCCTTATTTATTTAATTTGCCTTTGTTTACCAGGAAAGTCTGACTGGGTAATACTCATTTTCAGTGGAGGCCTGGGGAGAAATGATCCATTTGTTTGCATTGCATTATACTTAGTTACAGTTAAACAAAGAGCAGTCACATTTCTATTTTCACTTGTACACATATGGTAGTTACATTTATACATTCTAAGATTTTACAGAGGTAGAAATAACTAAAGAGAAAGCTCACATGCAACTTAATTTATTCTACAGGCATCAGTTATGTATACAATTGTTTTGTCATTTTAGTGACAGGTTGAAAGTATTCTGTTTAGAGAGAGTATTTGGAGTGTTCTACGGTGAACATGACGTCTTAACCTGGTGATGAGCATGTGCAGGGCCAGGATTGGTTAAGATGTTGTTTAAGCAGTGGTTTAAAACTGCTGAGATGGTCAGAGAGTTTTGTTTGTCTGCGGATACTATTCCAGAGTTGAGCAACATATTAGGAGTAGAGCTTGTCTCCTGTAACATACTTTGACTTATTTGTGTCTGTTACTAGAATGGAGGTAACTTGCTGGACAGTAGGGCATTAATAAGTTTTTGAAGTGCAGGGCATTTTTCTGGATGATGAATGAGTTTGTCTGCTGTAGTTAGTCGTGAATATGCTAGGTAGTTGTACAGTTCAAGCCAGTTTATTTGCTTTAAGTTGTGACAATGGTGGATCCCATGAGGTAAACTGGTGGCAAATTTAGCTATTTTATTGTAGAAGGAGTCAAGTTTCTTTCTTAGAGTATTGGTTATGTTTGTTAGGATAGGAGTGGTGTATAAGAGAGCTGGCAATAAGAAGGTGGTGGCTAGAGTTTTTCTTGCAGTATCTGTAAGGAATCCATTGATCCTATAATGGAGCCTAGTTTCTGGGGTGTAGATTTAATGGTGTACAGTACATACTGGTTATATTTGAGACTGTTATCTGCTATAACACGTAGAAGTTTACTATGAGTTACAGTTTCAATGACAGTATTGTTTGCCGACTTGATGGTAAAATATTGCTTTTGATTTGTCAACTTTTTGAGGTAAAAAGATTTTCTTGCAGTTGAGTAGGATGTTTGATTCTTTGTACAGATGAGAAAGAATTTTGAGTAATGTCTTGCAGTTTAATTATTGTTGAAGCCATACATATTAAGGCTGAGTCATCTGCATACTGAACTAAATTAGCAGGGTGAGTGGAGGTGTGGAGGTTATTAATAAATATATTAAATAGCAGAGGACCCAGGATGGAGCCCTGAGGGATACCTGTAGTAACTGGTTAAAAGGATTAGTATGTTTGTTGCCATTTAATGTCTTGTTGCCTTCCAGCTATTGTGAGACAATATTAAATGCCTTTGACAAGTCTAAGAACATGGTGAACGCAAGCAGACCATTGTTTCTATGTTGGTTTATTATATTGGTAAAATGAGTAGAGCAGTAGTGGTGCTGTGCCTAAAGCCATTGTGTATTTCTGAGAGCAGTTTATTTGAGGTTAGGTACTGCATCAGCTGCATATGAATGCATTTCTCTAATATTTTGAAGAGAGGTGAAATAATTGCTATTTGTCTGTTATTAAACTCTGTAAATATGCTGCCTTTGTGCAGTGATATGATGTAGGATTTTTTCCACAGTGATGGGACTTACCTTTCTGCTGTGGACCTTTTAATTAGTAAGGACACAGGGAAGGCTATGACTTTTGTGGCCATTTTTAGGTAGTCTGATAGCAGTTGGTCTACGGAAGTAGTTTTTAGTTTAAGGAGCAACTTCATTATAAGCGAGGTGGGTACTGGACTAAAACTGAAGAGCTGTGAGTGGTTTTGGCTGGACAGCGGTAGAGAAGGGGACAGATTTATTATTTATTTTATTTTTTATTTTACATTTGTTAACCGGGCTAGTCTGGCTGGATACATGTCCATTTTCAGCAGAGGCCCGAGGAGAAAAGCTCCATTAACACTAATAACTAACAGTGATAAAAACTATCAAAAATTTAGACAAACTAAAAAATTTAAACACTCAGACATAAAAGCAAACAGCAAAAAAACCAAATGTGAAAAATAAGTAAGGAGATTAGGAACAGTTATTATGTAGTTTAGAAGAATTCAGAGGTAGTAGGAAAAGAGATAACAGTGGGGAAGGTAGTATTCCAATGAATTATTTGCTAGGGAGAGACTGTCAGGGAAAGAAGAGGACTGAGAAAATAGTTGTAACATATGGAGAGTCAGTAACAAATTCACTAGTTACAAGTTAGAATAGTACAAGTTAATCCAGGGTACTAGTATTAGGAAAGAGAATAGCATTGAAGTGAACTGAAAGTATGAAGTATGGAAAAAATGACAAGATGTAGTGATACAGCATAAAGAAGGAAGAAGTAGGAAGAGAAAAAGAGAAGAAGGAAGAGTCAATAAGCAGGTAGGTGAAAAGAGGGATAAGTCAGGAGTAAAGGATAATAATTAAGAGTGAGGAGGAGGGGACTGAAAAAGAAGTGCAGTTATTATTAGTGTCTAAGAGAGATGATATTGATTGCATACAATAGAAATTAAACTGTGTGGGGACAGAGTCTGCCATATTGTCTGTTTTTGGAGAGGGAGTGGTGGTCTTGCTATGATGAAGTAGCTTAGTTAGTGATGACCAAAAAAGTTTTAGGTTGTTTTGATGTTTGTCTCCTAGGTTGGTGTAGTATATTTGCTTGTCCTGTTTGACGTAGAGTTTGGCAAGGTTTCTAAGATGTCTAAATTGCTGCAAGACATTTTGAGTTCTATTTTCATAACAATTTTCCAGTCTTTATCTCCTTTTATCATGAGCTCTGTTTTGTTTATTTTGTTAGCCATGGTGTGGGATTGGACTTTACTCTTTTATTATGTACTGGTGCTAGATTATTTAAGGACTGTAAGGATATATTATTAAAGTGCTCTACAGTAGTATCTTGTAGAATTGTTATAAGTACATTCCAGTTAAATTGCTTTAGTGTTTCATTGAAAATATCTTTGCTGAAATTGGTTGTAATTCATATTTGATTATAGATAGTATGTTTATCTTGGTTATGGTGAGTTCTAATAGCATATTGGTATGTGGTCACTTATGCTGTCTGAGAGGCAGACTACTTTTGTCAGTTTATCTGGTTTGATTGCAAGTATCCAGAGTGTCTCCCTGAGGTTTTATTGATTCTAGAGGGTGTGGTTATTAATTGTTTGAAGCTGTATAAATTTATGCATTCAGTGAGGGTAATGTAATTTATGAGTTGCCAGTCTATATTTAAGTCCACAAGTATTATAGTTTCATGGTTAATTTGTTGGGATATCCAATGCAGGATGTTTTCAGCAGTGTCATTGTTATTTCCTGGTGGTATATAAATTGCTTTTAAACATATAGTTTTCTACTGTTGATTTTTAGGAGTGGTCTTATATTCCATGTCGAAAGAAAATGTCTTTTACTACATTTTCCACAGTTGAAATCAGCATAGTTTTATGAAATGCAAGTAGCAGTCTAAACAGACAATATAATGCTGACATCTATACCGATTCAAGCCAGACTAATATTTGTGCCACGGAACTCTATGAATATAATAGGTATAGTCTCTTAACGTCTTGTTTTGATTTTGTACTCAACCATAAATTTCATGTCTTCTTAATCTGCTCTACCATCTTAGTTCAAAATATCCAGATGTGATTTATGCATTTTATTCATTGACTGTTGTCTCATTTTGTGTAGGTGTGGTGACATTATCAGACTTGAATATTAAAGCATGTATACATGATAACCCATCAAAGTACGTCAGGCATGCTCGAACCAAATAAGTTAGGATCATTGCTTTGATATGTCAGCTCTTAATAATTATTTCTTCCAAATACATAATTTATTTATTTATTTAATTTACTTAGTTTTTGTACATATCTTTTAAGATTATTCAGTTTATCCAAAGGCAATGGTAGTTGTGTGATTATCTGTCTAACCTATGTTCCAGTAAGTCTTTTTTTGGCTCATTCATGCGTACATTACATTACTTAACGTTTCTGCAATATGACTTCATTTACCAGATTTGTGTTTCAGTGTCACATCATATTTTTCTTAAAGTTAAGAAGCATTTTTGGCAGTCTAGATGGAGCTTTAAAGAGAGTTTATAAAGATACTCTGCAAAAGTTTGCAATCCATTTCTACTATCACACTCTACTAAGATTAAAAAATATATTTCTACGTTTTAATGGCTTCCATCCACGCTGTGTATTTAAGAATATTCTGAAAACACAGTATATCAGAACAAAACAAATCTGTGGTGATCAGAAGCTTTATGAAGAGATGTTTCAGTCCTTACACATAGGTTCACACACAGGGGGTATCCTAGTGAAGATTCACAGCATGCTCAGATAGAGATTTCTAAAATGTTTAGAGTTGACATGTTACAATATGTTTCCAGAAGAAGCAGTACAAAAGTTAACTTTGTCACTACTTATGGGATCAACTGTTTTGAGATAAGTGACCTCATTAACAAACATAACAAATATTGGCCAGTTTTACTGACCAATATTATATTAAGTTGGTTAGGTAACACCTGTAAATGTATCTACAGAAGAAACCTGTCGCAGTTTTACAACCACCTAAAAAAAGGATAGCGACTCATATGCACTACCAACCTCAATCACATTGTATGAAAGTAAACCATGGAGGAACTGTCATAAGTGTGACTTTGTGTTAGATACACAATTTTTACAATAAAAAATAAGGATTCTACCACACAAGTAAGAACTATGTAACTTGCAATACAAAAAGCATTTTGTACCTTGTAGAACATTTCTCCAGTGCTTTCTAAGGGGGACAAACAGCACATGCCTTTAAAGATAAAATTTCTTCACATCTGCATGACATTAGGTGTAAAAAAGCAGGAGTACTTTATATAAATACCTTGATTCAATCAAATGCTATATTTAGTTTTATTGGCATTGATGAAATTTCCCACATACATAAAGAATGTGTACAAAGCATTCATGATAAAAAAGAAAGAAGGTGGATTCTGAAAAACAAGGATATCCCCCCTAGATTAAATGGCTATTTATGAAAAAAAGTGTCTAACACATTTTTTCAGTTGCCATAAGAGGCATATATCTATCTATCTATCTATCTATATATATATATATATATATATATATATATATATATATATATATATATATATATATATATATATATTGTGGAGATAAATCATGTAGGAATTGTAATACATGTTTTGTGTTAAATGCACACTTTTTTAATTTACAATGAAGAACATGGATTCCACCATATAAATAATAAATGTGGTAACTTGCAATATTAGAAATATACTCTACCTTGCAGTACATTTCTATGGTGCCTCTATGTGGGTCAAACAGCACATGCCCCACATCTGAGTGACATTAGATGTAAAAGCAGGAGTGTTTTATTTAAACACACCTTGGTTCACTCAACTGTTATATTTAGTTTTATTGGCAATGGTGCTCTTTCTC
Source organism: Protopterus annectens (assembly GCF_019279795.1). NCBI lineage: Eukaryota > Metazoa > Chordata > Ceratodontiformes > Protopteridae > Protopterus > Protopterus annectens. The sequence continues at coordinate 303,952,508 of NC_056749.1, forward strand.
AAAGTTCTAGTATGCACAAGGATCACTTAAAAAGCATTTTTTGATAAGAAAAAAGTGGATTGTAAAAATGGAGGCTTTGCATCCCACTGGATTGGTATTCATGAATTTCATTATTTAAATGAAAAGCAAATAACAGAACTGTTTTCTTTACAATCCATAACTGGTGATGGTATATGTTTGTCATGTGATTTATTTGAATCGATATGTAACATTACTAATACATAACTTGTTCATATTTATTTTTTGCACTGAGGAAGCTGTGGACAGCATCAAAACCAGGTTGCAACTGATATACTGAATGCTGTTTTCACCATTAAATATAAGAATTTATTTCTTCATCTTGGGTGCTGTTTCTGCTTCTTTTTTAAACAAGAAACATAGTTATTGAATTATCACTTGTGACATAGGCAAGCATACATTTATATAAATGAAAACAAACCATATTGACACATTTTTAGTTGTAAATATTATACATCACTTGTAATCTACTCTTCTCCAAAGCCAACTTCATGCTACTGAAGTCAGAAGTGACAAACTTACCAACACCCACGCAGACGGGATCTGGAAGTTTAACTGCAGAATCCTACACTAAGGCACTGTACGAGCACATCCACTCGTGCATGAATCGTGCCATCCCAAATAGAACCAAGATGCTCTTCTCCAAAAAAGGAAGCCAATCTGGTGGTCCCCTGCTATAAACAAACTATACAATAGAAGGAAGAAACTGTTGCAGAAAAGAGGAAAATCCCAGGATGCAAAAAACTCCCTCACCAGCCTCAGTAAGAAGCTGAGATCTCTCATAAAATCCTCAAAAGCTAGTTACGAAAATAAAATTGCCAAAGATTCCAGAGACAACCACAAGGCATTTTATAGTTATGTCAAGAATATAAATGGCAATGCTCAGATCTGCTCTGAGCTGCAACAGAATGGCATTAAATATACTGATCCCAAGGATATTGTCAATATCCTGGCAGATCAATTTAGTGCCAACTTCACTCCCCTCTCACCCCCTAAAGGACCCATTTCAATGCCAAAAGATTGCCAAATTCTGATAATCACAGCCACACAGGTAGAAACAGCACTCTCCAAAGCTAAGAATACAGCATCCATGGGACCAGATGACATCCCAGGCTGTGTACTACATGAACTACAAAATGAACTGGCACCCCACCTAAGTGTCATGTTTAATCATAGCCTCACCTCAGGTTTCGTGCCCACTGAGTGGTGCACAGCTGCAGTTATCCTGCTCCACAAGGGAGGATCCGCCTTGGATCCTGGGAACTACAGTCCCATCAGTCTGACAAGCCTAATCTGCAAGGGCATGGAACGCATTATCATGGAACTTATAAACAAAGACATTGGCAATCTTCAAACTCCTGAATCTGATTAACTTCTTCGAATTGGTCTCCAGAGCTGTAGACGAGGGTAAGGCAGTCCACACAGCCTATCTGGACCTTGCCAAGGCTTTTGACACCATCCCCCACTCTGGAATCATAGATAAACTTACTAAGCTGGGCATAAATCCCTACATCACTTGATGGGTTGCCAACTGGCTTACTGACAGAACCCAGACTGTAAAAGTAGCCGACTCCAAATCCAGCTCCAGAGAAGTGACAAGTGGAGTACCTCAGGGTTCAGTCCTGGGACCACTCTTGTTTGGCATCTACTTCTCTGAAGTACAGGCCAACACTAAGGGACTCTGGCTAACAAAGTTTGCAGATGACTGCAAACTGGGAGTCATTATTGAATCCTCAAATTATGTGGATATTCTACAAAAGGGCCTTACAGAAACAAATGCCTGGTGCCAGAGCCATGGGCTCAAGCTTAATGCCAAGAAATGTATAGTTATCCCCTTTGGAAAAAAACATGTACCCATGAACTACCACATAGGTGGCAGGACACTAAACATTGAAAGTGTGATGAGAGACTTAGGGACACAAGTGGACAGTGGTCTCACTTTCAATAACCACATCGCCACAACAGTCAGGAAATCTTTCTATGTGGAGTGCCTCATCACTAAGGGCTTTTCATTCAGAAAAAAGGAGGTCATTGTCCCACTGTACTCATCCCTCATTAGACCTATTATAGAGTATAATGCCCCATTTGGTATGTACTTCACAAGACATCTGCAACAGCTGGAAAGGCCACAGAAATACCTCACTAAAATAATCACAGGCCTAAAGCAGATGCCATATGCTGACCGTCTAAAAAAACTCCAGCTATACTCTGTGGCATATCGTCTACTCAGAGGCGATCTCTGCTTAACATACAAGGCCATGTCAAACCCTGAGCTGTTGGACATGCTCCACTTAAAGAAATCCCAATCCCTCAGAACCACATGCTCCAGAGATCTAAACCTTATCATCACAATGAACAAAACATGTTGGAGGGATAGGTTCCTGACTCAGAGACGCCCCATACTCTTGGAATAGACTGCCCATACATGTCAAGCAGAGCGCCTCATTGGCCCTCTTCAAAAGGAACCTTAATGATTGGATGGGAGATAGGAAATTCACCCCGGGTATCATGTCAGTCACCCTGCTAGACAGGGGCCCAGAGAAGTAAATATTGTGAGAAAAAATTTCCAGGGAATTGTTATGGCTAGGCTTGCATAGGCCTTAGGGCCGATAGCCTAGTACCAGCCTATGAACCTGTGAACCTATATAGGCATTGTCAGTTAAACATTAAAAAGATCATTCAAATCCTGTCTTCTTTTAAACCTCATTCCTCCTCCTAAACATTATTCTGCATGTATTGTTCCCACAATTCCTATGTTTCTATGCAATTTGCTCCCACCCTTTTCCAAAGATCCCACTTTCAGTTGCTCCACCTCTGTTACTATATTCATTGCTTCTAGTATAGTTGGTTTAGACTTTGATTTCCATTTTTTAGTAGTTGCTTCTTTGGGAGCCATCATAATTAGACTCAGCAAGGCCTTACTATGTTTAGGCAATTTCAATTCTGTATCATAGCTCATAAAAATCATTTCCTTAGTTGCACAAATTTGCTCATCCAGAATTTCTGACAGAATAGTCTTCAGGGAACTTTCAAAGGCTGCCAACGCATTACACTCCCAAAAAACACATTCCCAATTACCTCTCTGCTACCCACCATACCTCTAACACTTGATGCCCACCTCAAGAAAAATTCTTTGGAGTCTACTTTGGGTATAAAAATACCTGTGCAAATATTTCCAAGCAATGATCTCAAATCTTATAGACATTGTTACACAGCTGGGAGCTATACATATGTCCCCCTACTGCTCTGTCTGTACATTGCTTATCCAATCTCCCTTCCCAATACCCTCCAATCTCCTGCAACTGATTCCTACAGTTATCATGCAATATTTTATATGCCCTATTAATGATCCCTCCATCAACAGCAGCCTTTGCTCCAAACGCTACTAAAAACTCTACCAGTGTCAGTCCCCTACCCAGGATCTCAGCATTTCCCTCTCCCCACCTGTATCCTGACATCAATCCCTGTCAGAGAAGGCAGTCTCCAGCCCAATGTCCAAATACATTTTTGGCCTCCTCCCATTTCACCAACCCTCCCCTCCAACTATTTTCTCCCTGGATCCTCTGCCAATTCTCTCCAGCAGATTCCAGCACCCTGTCTATTTTATGCATCATCCCCAGTAGAAGAATTCCCCCTCCCCATCCCCATGTTGGCCCAGCTCCCATAACTCTCTCTACCACTCCATGAATGTAGCACCCTTCATTGTTATTGCAGTTTTCGCCAAGGATCTGTATCCAAAATCTCAGTCCTTCCCCATCTCTTGTGCTTCCCCACACCCCATCACCACCCCCCCCTTCACCACGAATTATGGCTTTTCACTTTTGCAATGAACAGGAGCCCCAAATGTGCAGCTCCAAAACACTCCTTCAAATATGGCAATCTCGAACCACCTTGCTCTACCAGAAGGATTAGCACACCCCACCCGGCTCCTGCTGTCCCCCCACCCCAGACAAAATCCGTCAACTCTTTATCAACTGCCATCGATGGTAAAACTTCTCCTCCAGTTGACAAAACATGCCAAATATGTGTATAAAACCAAAATGGATGAGAAATAGTTCACTGCTTGTATCCTGCTATCCACATCCGTAAAGCAGAGACTCTAATTTCTCAGCTTCTGTGCCATCCAAATAATCTCTTCCCACACATCCCCAGCTGCTGCAGCAGAATCTCCTTTAATCCATACTCATAAATACTTTATTCTATCACATTCCCATAAATATGGACACTGCCGAACCAATCTGTGTTCGGGTACATTGTATATAGCCATTGCCTCCGTTTCATTTTCATTAATTTTCTATCCTGAAAAGATCTGAAACTATCTCATAATTTTCCGCAGTACTGACATTTCCAGCTCTGGTTCCACCAGATATAAAATAATATAATCTGTAAATAAAGCCAGCTCCTCTTGACTACCATACCAACCATATCCTTGAATATTTGAGTCCCCACCTTTCTTCACCAATGGCTCTAAATATAACACAAATAAAAAAGGGGAAAGAGGACACCCACACCTGGCCTCCTCACTCAAACAGAACTCGTCAGAGAGGAAACCACCTACCCTAATCCCTGCCTCCAATCCCCCACATATCCTTCCAATCAATTTTATAATTTTATCAGGGAAGGCCAATGTTTCCATTGCCCCACCCATACAATCCCAGCCCACTCCATCAAATGCCTCCTTTACACCAAGATCCACTAACAACAGTGGCACTCATCCACATTCTGCTCCCCTCTGGACTATCAGTGTTCCACTAATGCTGTCAAATGTTTGCCTCCCCTCCACAAAACCACATTGATCCACATCCATCAATTCTGGCATAACTCCTGCCATACTTCCAGCCAATACAGACATAAACACAATAATCATGGTCTAGAATTGAAATGGGCCCACATGAAGCTGGCTCTGATAAGTCTTTACCATATTTAATTATTACAGCCATCACCACTTTCTTCCAGGATGTTGACGCTTCTCCTCCTTTTAAAATTCTGTTAAGCAACACTTTCCAGATCTTTATCAGTTGTTTCCATCCTAGAATACCATATATTCCTGTGGACTTTCCTGTAGATTGGTCATACATCATAATTTTTATCTTCTCTCCTCCTATACTAACTGTTAGTAATTGAGCCTCAACTACCTCTAACCTTGGCATATTTAATTCTTCCATAAACATTTCCATTTGTACCTTTTCTTGATGTCTATATTTCTCTGCTTTATACAGATTTTCATAAAATTTCCAAAATATTTCTAGCAACTCTATAGAATCTCTGATTATCTTCCTTGCTATAGGCTCCCTAAGCTTGGCAACAACCTTTTCTACTTTCTGTTGCCTAAGTGATTGTTCTAAAAGGTTTTTGTGCTTTGGAGTTATTATAAAGAAAGAGTTGCTCAACAGCAGTCTTTCTTAACTCATTCATATTATTATGGTACTCCCTTATTTTAGCACTCTGCAAATGCTCCTGTTGTTCTGTGAGATTCCCCCATTCTAAAGTACTTTAGCTATTGTCAGTCCCTCTAAATAATTTTTATTATTTCTTAACCATATCGCCCTTTCTTTTATTTCCACCCTATTTTTAAACTCCACTTTAATTTTATCCCACTCCCTGGCTATATTTTCATAAGAAATTTATATCTTCTGAAATAACTCCTGAATAGTTTCCATTACCCATTCCTTAAATTCGTCTCTTAACAGATTGGTGGGGAAGTGCCAGTGTCTTGTTTTTATTTCATTACCCTGGAATTATAGTTATTATTACAGCATGATCTGAAATAGGTATTGGATGTGTATCAAAACTTTAAATGCACGTTTCATAAAATATAATTTCTGTTTAGCCTAACGCAGTTTTTGTACCTTGGGGAATAATATATAGAGTCACTCCAAACTCCTACTACTGAAGTCACATCTTCCATTTAAAATATTTTAAAACATTTCTTCAAAAATCTACCCTTTTTGGTTATATTTTCCCTTCTGGTCCCACCAGATATGTCCTCATTACTGCAACTCAAATTCCAGTCCTCACCTTTAACACAGTAGTCCTTGCTGAAAGCTAATTATTTCTACCAGAATTTTCTTAAGCAGCATTATAGCACTATTAGGGGGAATAAAAATACATGCCAGTGTAATCTTCCTCCTTTGCCTGTAGCCCCTTAGCACTACAGATCTACCATTATAATGTTTTATTTCCTCTTTTATCACTATTAGAGCTCCTCTTGCAATTAATATAAGTACTTCCCTTTTCCTTTGTCCCAGTTAGTCCACTGAATAACCATCCTGAAATCTTTTTATCAAATTCACATGCTCATTTCTTTCCAAATCTCTCTCCTGTAGCATAGCTATTTGCAGTCTACATTTTGTAATATAGTTCACTGTTCTTTCATTTTTGTATGTATCTGTAAGACTATTCACATTTAATGATAATATGGAAAGTGTTGTCATTATTATTATTATTATTATGTTAAGAAGTCATTATTCCCATGTTACGTGTAACAGTTTTTTAATGTCTAGTTTCAGCTTTTATGTTACATGCATACAATAATTTTTGGCAGGTTAATCTTTTATACAATTGTTTCTTGTCATAGTTATTTGAACCTATGTCACATCTTACAAAACTTTTTGTTTTAATGAAACCCCCCCAAAAAAAAACACTCACAGAGCACCCATAAAACCTACTAAGTTAATACTAACTTACATACAACTATGTATATCTTCAAATAATAAAGTTTAACCTTCCTAGTAGAAACAATTTTCCTAGATTGACAGCCACATTTACAGGTTTAAATTAACCTATAATAAAGGTTATCAATGCTAAGACATATGATACAGCCTTTGCTTCTTCTTCCACTAAGTGCTGTCTGTTCTTGTCTTATCTTTATTCCTCTCCCAGATTAGAAAAACTCTTGAATGCTTTCAGAAAACAATATCTACTAGTCATTGAAAGAAAGAAAGAAGTATTCTGCTTTTATTGCCCCTTATCAGATTGTCTCCATAGAAGCATGAGAACCAGATATACAATTGCCTCTACTAAAAGCACTCATTTATTTGCTAGAGGACAACTTTTCATTGAAACTTGTTATTAGATCAAGCTTAGGGTCTTTATCTAATCAATCCTCTAAACAAAACTAAGACAAATCATATCACTTTTTTCTTGTATCATGCTCTTTTGCCCAGACTTTTCTTTTCTTTTTACATTGCAGTGCCTAAATTTCTTAAACTGAACAAGGAGATGCAAATTAAAGTGGGTGGGGTTCTCTCTGATAACTTCTCCTTGAGTATAGGAACCAGGCAGGTTTGTCCACTTTCCCCTTTGTTGTTTGCATTATATTTAGAACAACTGGCAAAGAAAATAAGTGACTCAGAAATTCAAGGATACAATTGGTATGGTAGTCAGGAAAAGTTGGCTCTATTTGCAGATGGCATTATTTTATACATGGCAAAACCAGAAAGGGACATTACAGTGTTGTGGAACATTTTAAGACAGTTTAAAAATTTCTCAGGATACAAAATTAATGAAGCTAAAACAAAGGCAATAGAGGTAAATTATGTATCCAGACACAAATTGGTCCAATAATATCCATATTTATGGGGGCATGATAAAATGAAGTATTTAGGAGGATGGATTAGAAATGACTCTGTTGTGACAGCTAAGGATATGTGGGAAAAGATTAAACAGAAGATAATACAAAAATTTAGAAACTGGAAGTTTTGTTATATGAATATGGATATTAAGATACATGCAATTAAAATGCTTTAGTCCCTTTAGTATTATACACAGGTCAGGCATATTTTTATCAACCAGAGGAAAAACTGTGGATAACAATTAAAAAAGAGTGGAAGGATTTTATCTGGGAAGGAAAGAGGGCAAGGGTCAAGAGGGATAAGCTGATTCTTCCAATAGAACAAGGCAGACTAGGATTACCCAATTTGAGGGGGTATTTTAGAGCAATACAGTTAAGTCTCTTATACATAGCACAAGCAGAAAACTATAATTCCAAGTGGAAAGGAATGATGATGATACAGCAGGGAACCTCAAGAAATAAGGAGAGATTGGAAGTTTGGATGCAGATTCTTAAGGAGAACAAAAATCATGCAGAGTATTATATTCATAAAATAATAGGGAGTATTCTAATAACTAAACCAGAACGAGAAAGGAGAAGAGAGATTCTGCTGATAGGGATGACTGTGATTAGGGATACAGATACAAGAGGGGGCTGGAATTTATTGGAGGAAACTGGCAAAGGAACCAAGGTATTGGGAGCAAATAACTAGAAAGGGAAATGTAATAGACTGCGAAGAGGCCAATAATTTATTTGGACTGCAGGTTAGAGATTACCTTCCCTATCAAGGACTGATATCAGAGTATAGGCAAAGAGAAAGACCAGCACTGGTGGAGTTTTTAATAAAATGTAGAACAGAAGCTGCCATTAAATAAGGAGTAATCAGTAGAGCATATAAAATACTACATGATAATTATAAGAATCAATCCAAGAAACTTAGAAAGGATTGGGAAGAGAGACTGGATGAGGAGTTCACAAAGAGACAATGGAAAGATATATGCATATCCCCTAAATATGCAACAAAGTCTAGAAGATTTAGGATCTTTGCCTTGAAGTGTTTACATAGGTATTTTTATACCCCACGTAGACTCCAAAGAATTTTCCTTAGGGGATAGCAAATATTGGAGGTCTGATGGGCAAGAAAGAGGTGGTTGGGAACATATTTTTTGTGTGTGTAATGAGCTGGCAGACTTTAGGGATTCTCTGTGGACTGCTCTGTCAGAGATGCTGGGTGAGTAGATTGGATTGACTGTGGAGATGATTTTTTTGAGCTGTGATACAGAATCGGAATTGCCTAGACATAGTAAAGCCTTGCTGAGTCTAGTTATGGTGGCTGCCAAAAAAGCAATTACTAGAAAATGGAAATCAAAGTCTAGACCAACTTTACTAGAAGTAGTGAATATAGTAACATAGATAAAACAACTGGAATTGGGATCTTTCGAAAAGGGAAGGAGGAAACTACATAGGAAAAAATCGGAACTGTGGGAGCAATATATGCAAAGAAGAAATGAGTTTTAAGAGGCAGGATTTGAACGAGCCATATAATGCTTAACTGACTATGACTGGATATATTATAAGTGATGTATAATGTTTTCAATAAGTGATGTATAATGTTTGCAACTACAGTTGTTTCTATGGTGTCTGTGATGTATAATGTTTGCAACTAAGGTGGTGTCATTATATAGTCAGTATAGTTTATTTTTCATTTATATAAATGTAAGATTGCCTATGTCAACTGTGATAATTTCATAAATATGTTTATTGGGAAAAAATGAACAAGGAGAAAGAAAGAATAAGAAGAAGGAAAGAAAACAGGGGTACCTGTTTACTTTAGTATCCATATTACACACACAAATAACTGATAAATCTTTACTTTATATCATGTGGTCACCTCACAGCAAGAGGTTCTCTGGTTCGATCCTCAGCTGGGGTGCCTTCTGTGCGGAGTCTGCATGTCCTCCCTATGGTTGCGTGGGTTTCCTCCGGGTACTCTGGTTTCCTCCCACATCCCAAAGACATGCAGTAGGTGGATTGGACTCTCTAAATTGGCCCTAGGTGTGAGTGTGTGCATGTGTGTGTCTTCTGTAGAAGGTTGGGCGCCAGGCTGGCAACTCAACACTGTAAAACTCCACTGCCAATCATGAGCAGACAGGTGATCCGCTGTGACGACCCCTAACCGGGAAAAGCCGAAAGAAGAAAAAGAAGACTTCAAAAACACTATTGTTAAGAACAAAATTTTGTTTTACTTACAGTTAACTCTTTACTTCCTCTTCTCCTCCCCTAAGTATTCTTCCAAACATTAATGATATGAAGTATGGCATATGTTTTAGAGTCCCCTACAACTTTAAAAATTCAAACTAGTCCAATGTTTCCAGGTTTTCTTGTTCCATCATGTTTCAAAATACAATTAATGCTTTGTAATCCCATATTTATTTGTTATTTTTCTGAGTTTCTGGTTTTCTATTTGTTGATGTCCGTCTCCCAAATCCAGTCTCTGTTTCAAAAATTTCCAATGTACTCCTGGTTCTTCCAGTCAACACTTTTTTCTCCCTCTCAAGCATTTTCCTTTGAAACATTGGAAAATATTTCACTGGCATAGTCTATCCATGGGCTTTATTACTAGAAGAACAAGAAGCAGAATCCCCTTCTGTTTGATAGCTTACTTTTTGTTGGGCAAACTTTTGTATTTCCTCCTTAGCATGTTCTGCATCAAAAAATGATTTTGACCATCCAAGAAAAACACATTCTGAAAATAGCTGGATGCAACAGCTTAAATCTCACATCTGCTTAATATTTCATTACTGGAATAAATTTAATTCTCTTCTGCCTGGTGTACAATGAGCAATCATTTTCCACAAACACTTAACTGTCTCCCAGTTTTAGTACTTTGTACTTCTGCCATAGTTTTGACAGAATCAATGGTTTCTGCTGGTAGGATTGCATCTTTATTTTTAAAGGTCTAGGTTGTTTTCTCATTGCCAGGTTTGGAGCATACCCACGATGTGCCCCTTCAATTAACAACTCCTGCTGTAGAATACCAGTCCAGTTACTTATTTGTGCTTTCATAAAATTAAAACAGCTTTTTCCATCCAGCTTCTGTTGTACATTAGAAAATCTCAGGGTTTCCCTAGTTGCCCTTTTCTCTAATTCTATTATTTTTTAAACATATCTTCGTAAGCAGTCTCATACTCAGCCAGCCTTTTCTTCATTTTTGACCTCTAATCTTTGCAGTTTTATCATCTCATCTGTATATCGGTTTAAAGCTTCTTCCAGATTTTCCAGTCTTTTGTTATTTGAGTTGACATACTACTTCAGTGTTTCATTCATTTTAATCAGCTCTGAACAAATTTAACTTATTTTTTCCTCTAGATACTGGAAGTCATGTCTTGCACCAAAGCTGGAGCTTGCACTGCTTTTTGCTGAACAGCTGCAGGATTCTTCCTAGTCAGTGTTTTCTTCTTATCTTTTGTGATTGATTTTCTTTCTGAATTTCTTTTTTGCTGGCATCCAGGCAGTGCAATTACTAGCCAGTTACTGAAAGTTACCCAAAAAGACAAGTTCACTGGCTTTCTTTACTGAGTTTCTGCTTTCACACAAGGAGAGTTGAAATTAAGTTGTTACTCAGTGTGCAGCCATCCCTGTTTCTTGTGGTTTTGATATAAGTAAATCTAACCTGCAATGTTGACAAAAAATTGACAGTGTTGTATGCCTGCTCAAAGACATAACCTCAGAACATGTAAATCAAAAGACATGTTTTTGCAGGGAGCCAAGTACCCCTGTATCCCCACACCTCCTGCTCCTTAAATATTCCAACTCTGGGATTGTGCAATCACAGAGAAAGGGCATATTCCTTTACTATGTTATTATAATGACCTAGCGCAAATATCAACACCTTTCTTGTTGACTAAATTAAGTTGTCAAAAACTCTTGTCAAATAAGATATATTTTGACAGTATTCAGGGCTTATATAAATAAATAAAAAAAAAAAAAAAAAAAAAAAAAAAATATATATATATATATATATATATGATATGTGTGTGTGCATGTGCGTCTGTCTGTCTGTCATTTGGTTGAATGAGAATTTTATTAAATGGAGATTCAGTGTGTTAAAATGATTGAAAGAAAGTCACTAATGGATGAGGAGAAAACAGTAGATATTACCAACCTGTATCTGGCTAAGGCATTCAATGCAATACTCCACTTGGGTATAATTGACAAACTCACCAAACTGGTCATAAACCCTGACATAACTCACTAGACTGATAGCTGGCTCACAAGCAGGACCCAGTAAGTCAGGACTGGTTAGACCACCTCCACTAATTGACCAGTTACTAGTGGGGTCCCTCAAGACTCTGTACTGGAACCTCTCTTATTTGGTATCTACTTTATAGAGGTAAATGCGAAAGTTGAGGGTCTTTAGCTGATGAAGTCTGCAGATGACTGCAAATTGAAAGTTATCAATAGATCCTCCCAGTGACACAAACATCTTACAAGAGGATCTAACACAGACAAATGACTGGTGCCACAGTCATGGATTAAAACTCAATGCCAAGAAATGCATTATAGCACCTTTTGGGAAAACTGCCACCCAGGATAATTACTCAATAAGACACTCCTATGAGTTGGTTTGGGAGTCAGGGACCTGGGAACGTATGTAGACAGTAATATGGCCTTTGACCAACATGTGGCTAAGGTAGTAAAAAAATCATTTTAAGTCACCCAACTTATAGGTAAGGGTATGGCATCCAGGTCCAAGGAAGTCATACTGCTACTTTACGTAGCCCTTATCAGACCCATAATTGAGTATAATGTCTCCTTCATCATGTACTTGACCAGACACATGCAACAGTTGGAATGCTCACAAAGATTCCTTGCCATGAGAATCCAGGGTATAAACACATTGTCCTGTACAACTGCCAGCATTTCCTTTTCAGTCTATACTGATCTCATTTGAGTGTGTAGCAGGACTTTTGAGACATAAGCAATTAATTTGCTTTTCTGAAGGCTACTAGACTTGATTGACTTCAGTTGGGTTAGAAAATCACAGGTAGTGTAACATCACAAAACTTTAATTTTGGAACTTGTGTCTCAAGCTTTTTTTTAAGGGGTTAGGAATTTTATCTTGCTATGACAACCAGTGCTATGAGTTGTCTTCCTTAAAAGTTTCCTAAGAAGCAGAGCAATATTTGACAGGCTAGGAATAAAATTCAAAAGAAAATGCATAATTCCTAGAAATCACATTAAAGCAGACTTGTCCTCAGGTTTCTGCATATTTACAATTGCTTTCTTTCTTTCATAGTCAAATTTGAGGAGCCACAGATTTTCTTATATTCACAGCCATAGTTTTATCAGATAGAATAAATTTTTAGACACTGAACTATGCTTTGATACTATTTCTTATAGTTTAAGTTCCAAAATAAACAGAAAAACATTACTTATAAACTCATACTTGCATGCAACTATTTGTCACCTTGGGTTTCTGAAAAAAATGATGTCAAGGATCAAGACTGTTCACAGATGAAAACAAATTTAAGATTTTAAGAAATAATTATTTCATCTTAAGTAGATTTTCATTGAATGTGGCTGCAATGAACAGAAATTAGAAGAATTTTTTACCAGCTGTCACTTCTCAAAGGCACACTGTATAAGCTAATTCTGGGCAGAGAGAGAGAGCAGAGGCAGACAGACAGAAAGTAAAATATTGCAACAAACATACTCTAACTACTAACAAAGACACTGACAATTCATTTTCTGTAGCCTGTAGTGGTATTAGCTTAAAAATATTATTAAATACATTTGAAAAGTACATAGTGAACACAATGACATTTTTAAAGTGGTAGGATGAATATGAAAAAAAAAGAGACTGTAACTCATAGATAGATTTTTTTTTGTGATAAAAGCATTTAACAGGGAAACAAAAAAGAAAATTTGTGTACAATTTCAAACAGAGGTGGAAAGAAAGACTTTGAAAGGACATTTGAAAGCTTTCTGTAAAGAAGCACTGGACATTGCGAAAGCTGATGATAAACGGGGTTTATGGACTGATGGATGGGATTGTAATACTGTGTAAAAAATAGAAAAAGAAAAAGTTATACATATACCAGGCATTATAAATGTAGATGGAAATAGGAGTGTTGTAAAATACTGGTGACAACCAAAAACATGTCTTTTAGCGGAGGACACTTAATAAGAAACTGAGATAAAAGAGAAAATATTATATTTGTGGGGAAATGGGACATGATGCAAAAAATATGAACTGAAATGTTATACATGTAACAAAATTGTGTATGGATTGCTAAAATGAAAATAAGAGTAAGGAAAAGGAAAAAGAGAAGAAAATGAACAAAGAGAAGACATTTTAGAAGCAATAGAAATGGAAGGAAAACTAGATGAGAAAAAATAATAAAGAGGACAAAAGGACAAACAAGAAGGTTCTGAAATAAGTGATTAAGAAGACATAAATTGGGAGGTAGTAAAAGAAAAAAATAATTATATTGGTAAAAGGGTAAAAGACAGAAAAATAAATTTTAAAGGGATAAGTACAAAAGAAAAGAAAGAAAGGAAATGGATGAAAAAGAAAATATACTGCTAATGATTGGGAGTTGGTATAATGGTTAAGGAGTTTGACTCACAGGCCCAAGGTACAGTATTGAATTCTCACCTTTGGTTGGGAAATTGGCAATGCTTAGACTGGTCTATTATGAAAGCTAGCCTAGTTATTATATTTTAACTTATGAAACATGAAGCTAAGGAAAAGGGCAAATGAAAATTTTAGAATTATTTATATAAATGTGAGTAGTATTAAGAATATTAGTAAGGAGAATAGGGATTTTGGAGTGGTATAATAAATGTGATGTAGATGTAATTATATTAGAAGACACAAGATTTTTAACATGTGAGGAAAGATTGCAAACAGAGAAACCATGCAGAGGGAATATAATCCAGAATTTGGGAAATGAGAGATGTTTTGGAATAGCCATATTCCGTAGAAATACAGTAAAGATATTAGATGTAACTTTAGCAAAAATGGGAAGATTAACTATTGTAGATTTAAAATTGAACGAACAAGTTTATAAAATTATAACATTATATGCGTATACTAATTGTATAAAAATAGAGAGCTTATTTCAACAGATTTTAGACTGTAGTGATGAATATGAATATTGTAATAAAAGGAGATTTTTTATTGTGATTGAAGAGGCAATGTAAAAAGAAAGGAAATTATATAAGAAAAATGTCAGAAGTTATAAGATGTGGTAAATTAAAACTTTGGGATAAAAATTCAAGTTTTTACAAAAGGGGTATATGTAGAACTGACATACATTATTTTATAGTTTTAGAAGGTTTAGTTATAGGTGAAGGGGAGTTAGTGGAAACAGGATTTTCTGATTATTTTGCAATATGGCTAGAGATAAAAGAAAACAAGGACTGTATAAATAAATTCAAGGATTTACAAAAAGGGTATATGTAGAACTGACATGCATTATTTTATAGTATCAGAAGGTTTAGTTATAGGTGAAGAGGAGTTAGTAGAAACAGTATTTTCTGATCATCTTGCAATATGGCTAGAGATAAAAGAAAACAAGGACTATATAAATACAGGCAAATGAATAAAAAGTATGGCAAGAGGGAGGAAAAAGATTAGTAATACATTTGTGGAAAGATCATATTACTATGAGAATATTTCATAAAATTGGTTTGAATGGTTGATGATTAAGGAAAAATATTAACTGTTTTTATTACAGTGGCAAAATGATGTGATAAAAGCAGAGAAAAAATATAAATGAACATATAATGATACATTGGAAGATTCAGAACATGATAAGAAGCACTTTGGAAAGAAAAATAATTATATCAGAGAAATCAAGAAAAACACAAGAATTGTTATATAAGAAAAGGTATTATTTACAAGTAAAAAATAGAATTATTGAGTTACTTAAGCAGATTAGTAAAGGAAGATAGTATAATGAAAGAAATAAAAAAATGTAAAAGGATAAGTAGAAAGAACTCAGGAAATTATTGTGAATATTGTAGTACAATATATACAAAAATGTTTAAAGAAAAAAGGAGGTAGTGAAAAAAAACATGGAAAGTAAAACAGTTAGCAGAGAAAGAGAATAAAGAGTTGCAAAGGGAGGTTTCTTTACATTAGCTATATAAAGTATTAGGACAAGTAAATATAGAGTCAGTTACAGGACCAGAAGGAATAGGATATGAAATGTATACAAATTTAGAGATTTTGAATGAATGGGTAAATGAAGGTTTTATGTATAAAGAATTATGTAGTAGAATATTTAAATTCATATAGAAGACAAAAATCTGGAGAGCGATAGTACTGAATAATAAAGATTATAAGGTCTTTATGAGAATAATGCAAAAGAGATTTAAAACTAAAATGGAAAATATTATGGAAGATAGTACATATAGTATAAAAGTGAAGGGTTGTCAAGAATTATTAATGATAGGTACAGAAATTGTTGATGATATTATGACTAGAAAAGAAGTGAAAATAAGGCATTTGATACAACTGGAAATGAAATCTTATGGGTAATAATGAAATAATATAATATACGTGAGAAAGTTAAGAAATGATGTATGTCAGCATATAGTAATAATAAAGTAAAAATACTTGTAAATATAACAGATACATATAAAGAGTGGTGTGAGACCAAGATGTTCAATGGGTTGTATACTCTTTGCATTAATTATGGATGTGATAGTATGTGAAATAAATTACAAAATGAA